>NW_022436953.1:4272275-4472921 GCF_009761245.1 Sapajus apella | reverse complement strand
AAAAAAAAAAAAAAAAAAAAATTTTAAAAGTCTTTATATCTAAAAGCAGCACAAAGAAAACCCTTAGTATGACAAATTTTGTTATACTATAGGTCAAATTATGTGTTCCAAATACATCATGATATATAATTTTCTCTTTCTTTCTTGGAGAATATACCAAGTAAATGACACACAATTTTCACAAAAACAGATGTATTTTAGGTGCTAGGCTTTTACCCAGTTACCAGTGTGGCATTAGAATAGTGTTCCTAAAGCTAGAACTTCAAGAATGATCTGTCCAAACCATTTAGAGAATGGAAAGGAAAATGGCAAAGAGTAAACATCACTAATTTGATTATCCTCTCTAAGCTTTAAAGTTCATTTGCCTTCTAGATGCCCAACAACCTGATAATGTTAACTAGGCTTTCTAGCAGCAGTAGTTGTGGCTGTCATCATCATCACCACAACACCTAACACTTACTAAGCACTTAACATGTGACAGGCACTGTACTAAGGGCTTTATATATTAGCTCTTTTAACTCTCACAACAACCCCATATAGTAGTTTATTACCCATTTTATAGATAAGGAAACAGATACTAGAAAAGCAAAGTAACTTGCAAGAGCTTGTAATGCAAAAATGTGGGATTCATAGCAAGAGAGTCTAGCTCCAGAGTCCTTACTTATACTGCCTCTCCAAGATTAAGTTATTTTAAACAAGGTTCTTAGCCCCAGCCTTAAACAGTAGATAAGTACAGCTGAAGAGTAAATAACTAGTAAATGTACTGTTCTATCATTACAGAAAAGGGTCAATCATTTGATTTAACTAGTACCCTGTCTTTCATTTGTGAAGTGCTTGATTTTAAAGGAGGAACTTCAGATTTCGTATCATAGATCATATGAATTCATGAAATAGTTAAAGAATTTTACAATACAGATAAGTTCTCTAATTAAATTCAGAGATGGGGAAGCTTTTGAACTATTAATCATCTGCAAAATTCCTAAAGTTATCTACTTATCAAGTTTGAGATATGTAGCACATACCAACTTTTATGTAATGAAGTCAGCTGAGCTGTTAGTGAAGTTCTCCAGGCTGTTCAAGGATATTCTTTGAATTAATAAGGAATATATTTTTCCTCTCTTATTAGCAAAACCTGACCATAAAGTCACATAAATTTCATTAAGATCATTACAAGCCTCAGCTTTCTGATATCACCCTCTCATGCATGTGCATGTGTGTGGGGGAGGTGTTCATCATAATTCTAAACTTCTTTCTCAAGAGTAACTTGATAGAAATATTTAGAAATACTTCAGAAAATTCTACCTGTGTGAACAAACCCTTCCCGCACCAAACAACCCAACTAAAAACAGGCACAAAATTGGAAAACAGGTTTCTCCAAAGAAGTTATACAAATGGCCAAAAAGCACATGAAAAGATGTTAATATTATTAGCCACCAGGGAAGGCAAACCAAACAATAGGGATACCACTTTACTATTAGGATGGGTATTATCAAAACAAACAAATGAAAAACAAAGAAAAAAATAACATGTTGGCTAAGATGTGGAGACACTGGAACCCTTATTCATTGTTGGTGCAGGTGTGCAGTGGTGCAGCCATTGTGAAAAACTGCGGTGGTTCCTCAAAAATTTAAATGGAATTACCATAGAATCCAGTAAGTCCGCTTACATGTATATGCCTAACAGAATTCAAAGGAGAGACTTGAAGAAATATTTGTATACCCATGTTCATAGCAGCATTATTCACAGTAGCCAAAAAGTGGAAGCAATCCAAAGGTCCACTGATAGATGAGGAAAAAAATGTGTATATACATAATACAATGAAATAATCAGCTTTAAAAAGAATGGGAATTCTGACACATGCTACAATATGAATGAACTCTGAAGATACTGTCCTAAATGAAATAAGACAGTCATAAAAGGACAAATATAATACCACTTATATTTTAGGTACCTAAAACAGTCAATTTCATAGACAAAGTAGAAGGGTAGTTGCTGAAGGTGGGAGGAAGGGGAGAATGAGAAGTTATTGTTTCATGGGTATGGAGTTTCAGTTGGGAAAGATGAAAAGTTGTGCAGCTAGATGGTGGTAACAGTTGTACAACATATAACTATACTTAATGCCACTAAACTGTACATGTAAAATTGTTTAAAATGGTAAATTTTATATGTATTTTCCATAAAAAAAACACACACACAAAATTCTTCGATCAAGAATTTCAGCTATCAGATACTAGTTGTAATAAACAGAAAGGAATTTATATCATTAGTTAGTGCAGTATAATATAAAAACCTGGATCTTTTGATCCAGTCTATGAACAAGAAAGCCCATCTTATTTTTTTTTTTTTTTTTTTTTTGAGATGGGGTCTCATTCTGTCACCCAGCCTGGAGTGCTGAGGTACAATCACAGCTCACTGCAGCCTTGATTTCCTTGGGATCAGGTGATCCTCCCACCTCAGCCTGTGTGGTTGCTGGGACCACAGGCGTGTGGCACCATGTCTGGCCAGTTTCTGTATTTTTTGTAGAGATGGGGTTTCAACATGTTGCCCAGGCTGGTTTCAAACTCTGCCTTGGCCTCCTAAAGTACTGGATTATGTTAGTAATCCAACACACCTGGCCTCTTTTTTTTTTCATTTGAGATTGAGTCTCGCTCTGCCACCCAGGCTGGAGCGAAGTGGCACCATCACGACTCACTGCAGCCTTGAACTCCTGGACTCAAGTAATCTTCCTGCCTGGGTCTCCCAAGTGTTGTGATTACAGGTGGGAGCCCCTGTGTCCGGCCAACATATCTTACTCTAACACAGTTGACAACAGAACTATCAAAATGATACTAGCCTAAAATGCATGCTAATTTCTCATGATTTTTAAAAAAGGTAAATTAAAAGTAAGCCACACAAGCAGAATGTTAAATTTAGCAAATTAATCTTTATGCTAACAAACCTTTGTGTGTCTTCCATCTCCTTCACTAGACGCTCTAAGGTATTTGTGTAAGTTCCAGAATGAACAGGTTCCTAAAACAAGAAGAAAATTTAGAAATACTTTACTACATGTCTCAGTAGAACTGGGATGTTTTAAGTAATTAAGGATAGTAAAGACTATTTTCTATTTCTATAATCTGGGACAGGATAACACCTTTCTTAAAGGATAATTTTCACCATCATGCTTTAAATCTATTATTTTGCATTGCAAACAATTAGATTTTACTACCTATTAGGAAAGTACTTATAAAACCCTGCTAACTTTGAGATCTGACTGCAAACACTTAAGAATTCTGTGGCTACCCTGTCTTTACTTTCAAATTCGATTTTAGTAGAAGCAAACTACTAATTTTTAGGTGTTACCATGGAATATTAACACCTTCCCCACCAAATTTTACAGACATCCTAGAATTCAGCTTATTCCCAAGATAGAATGAAGCACTTTATAAATAAAATTGCACACCACAATCAACAACATTTCTACACTCTACCTT
This sequence comes from Sapajus apella, assembly GCF_009761245.1. Taxonomy (NCBI): domain Eukaryota; kingdom Metazoa; phylum Chordata; class Mammalia; order Primates; family Cebidae; genus Sapajus; species Sapajus apella. Next base: position 4,469,451 of record NW_022436953.1, on the reverse strand, counting down.
CATTTACAGATGTGGTCTCCAAAGCAGGGGGTGTGCAAGGTGATCCATTGGGGTGCAGGAAGAAAATAATAGAACTTCTATTTATATGGAACTTCTATAGAAACTCCAGTAGAACTTAGTCTATAGTAACTTCTACATAACTTCTATAGGAAAATAGTTATTTTTTTCTTCTTCTTCCTTTTAAATTCTGTTTTTGCATATGCTTTAGAAAGTACACAGTATTATAGTGGTACATATATATAATCTAAAGGTATACACATATGTTGGGGTACATGCTCAAAAATTGTTTACTCACAGAAGTGTGTGTGATCGAAAGAGTTTGGAGACCACTGATTCACAGTAATAAAACTAAAGATAACGAAAACTCATTTACCAAACAAGAATTACTCCATTTTCAGTCCAATTATGGGTTACAGTAAACATTAAGTTTTAAAGTAAGTTCCAATAATCCACCCCTTTCACTAATCATCTTTCCCTCTTCAAGTAAAGATAAATGTCACGAACTACTTACTGTATAGTCTGATGACTGGGATCTAAGCCCCTTGGAAAGAGCAGGAGGCTTTCCTGTAGTTGCAGGAATCTGATTGAAGTTCAAAGCCATTATTTCTTCCAGTGATTTTAATGTTTCCTCTTCCTCATCACTGTCTAGGTTGTAACCTAAACTTTCTTCATCACTATCAAAATCACCCCTTAGTTTTCTTTTCAGTGCATTGCTACCCGCATTAGAATTTCCTGAACTCTCTTTTTCTGAAGGGGCTTTATCTGAAGGTGCTGGAGGGCTTGGGATACATGACACAACTTCCAAAGCAGCTGGGGGAGACTTTGTAGAAGTGCCATATTCTGAGCGCAAAGATCCCCCAGAAAATTTCCCTGAAGATACATTAGAATCGGCCTTATTAGTCTTTGCTTTGTGTTCCCTGTGTTTGGTGGATTCTGTAGAATGCCCAGAACATTCTTTAGATGAGGAACGCTCTTTATCTTTTTTAGAAACTGGAGGAGTACAATTTTTAGCATTTAATGGTACCCGAGAGGAACCAGCACTTGGAACATGGGAAAGTAAAGGTAGTTTTGTCTCCTTTGATGTTATGGAGCTAGCGGTTTTATTTTTCTGAAGGTTGCTAGCTTTTTTAATTGCAGACTTTTCCTGAGGTAAAGGTAAGTGGGGTTTCTGCATCTTAGTCTCTTTGGTACTAGCCATTCGGATTTGGTCACTATTCCTGGAAGAATGGTGGCCAGAATTTGAAGGTGCCAAGCCTGCAGAAGAGTGATCAGTTTCATAATTCGGTTCCTTGGATATGTCTTCTAAGCGCAACACATCACCAGGTGTCTTCAGTGCAATATGTCTTATAAATTTTTCTTTCTGATGTGGTCCCTCAGGACGCTTCTCAAGGAAGGACTCTTTTGCTTTTGGTGTCATAGATTCTCTTGTGCTTTTCAGATCTGAGTCCACAGAGTTCCTTTTTCTTTTGTCAGGGAATTTATTCTGCTTAGAGCCTGCTAAAATTTAATTTTTGTTAGATTAGTGAAAAATATACTTTCCAACTTTAGTAAAGTTTATTCAGTGAGTGTCTAGAACACCCAAATGAAATGTTTAAAATTCTAAGTATTAAGGCTGAGATTAGTCACCACATATGGAATAAAGAAAAAGAACATATGTTATTTATCAACTGGATAAATACTGGTGTTCAAGAAATTTAAAACTAATGACAAATTCTCATTTTCATTCCAAAGCTATGAAAAGTTTACTACCTTAACAGAATTAAAGTTGCCACTCCCTCAAACAAACAACTGCATATCTGTACCAAGTTAAGGATTCCATAGGCACTTTCCGTCAAGTAGAAATTATTTTAAACCTAGGACTACCTGGTTGCAGAAATGTAATACTTCTAAATTTAAAACACATATAGGATAAGTAGTTGAAGGCAGATAAATGTGAATTTCTCATTAAAAAAAAAAAAATCACGTTGGGTCCCAATGCAGTATGACTGGTGTACTTACAAAAGGGAAACTCTGAAGACAAAGACAGACATGCACAGAGGGAATATAAAGGGAAAATACACAAGGAAAAGGTGCTGTGTGACTGGAGTCATGCAGCTGTAAGTCAAGAAGTGCTAAAGATTGCAGGTGAACACCAGAAGCCAGAATAGGTAAGGAAGTATTCTCCCCTAGAGTTGCCAGAGACATCATGACCCTATTTGTTAGGGTCACAGCAAGGCAAGCCCATAGATCCCCTTCCTGTTCTCCCCTGCTAAGCCGAGCTCATAACAAAAACAAGTCTCAAGCCTTGTAAACAGGGCACCTAGGTTATAGGATGTGGTCACACCCAGCTCTTGAACCCAGGATGTTGACCTAATTAAGTAGAATGTTGGCCCCTGAGAACCAAGATGCGGTTTTTCTTAGAATAACACCTCGCTACCTGCAAACCCCCTATATAACCCCCATAGTCTGTAAGCCAGGCTCCTGCCTTCACTGCCTGTGATGAGGCAGCCAGCCTGGCAGGTGGAAATAAACTGGCTAAATCTGACCCTAGGTCTGCCTCTCCATCCTTTTGGTCAACCTTGCATTTTGGTGCTGAAACCTGGGACGGGAGTAGGTGCTGGCTGCTCTTTCTCTCTCTCTCTCTCTTCCCCCCGCTAGCCTCCCCATTCCGAACCCCTTTCCAGACCCAGGAGGGAAACCCCAGACCTCCATTGGCAACTGCGGTTATCTCCATCCAAATCATCACCTCCCAGCGGTAAGCTGAATAGAGGTTTTGCCTCTGTTCGGGTTTCTTGACTGTTCGTTTTCTGTCCGAAAGTTCCAGCGCTAGGCTGAGGACACCCTTCCAGCCCCAGGGACCTCAGTCCTGTCACCTTGGGGACGCCTAATTCAACAGTGACTGTTTCGAATTCACTGTCTCAGGTAGAGAAAACAGGGCAGAGAACGCTCTCTCCTGTCTTCCTTCTCCTCGGCAGCCTCCTCCTCCTCTTCCGGTCTTTCACTATGGGGTCCAGACAGTTCATTCCATCTAAGACTACCCCCTTAGGATGCCTCCTCCAAAATTTGGACACCCTTGGTCTCTGGTCTGAAGTCAGGCCCAAGAAGATTAATTTTCTATTGTAATATGGCCTGGCCCCAATATAAATTAGATAATGGTTCTCAGGGGCCTGGGAATGGTATTTTCGATTTCAATATTCTCCGGGACCTTGACAATTTCGGTCTGGTAAATGGTCTGAGGTTCTCTATGTTCAGGCTTTCTTTACTCTCTGGAACCGCCCCTCTCTCTGTTAGTCCTGCTCTACTTTCCAAATCCCCCTCGCCCACTCAAAACCCGACTCAACCCCTCCCACAGAGTGGGGGATGATGCGTCCTCTTTCCATCCAGCTGACCTCCCTCCTCCTAGCCAACGCCCTGAGCCTCCATCAGGACACCCTGGACCTCCGCCTTATGCCCCAACTCCAGCTCTCCTCTTGTCCTCTCCTCTCTCCAATCCCCCTGCTTCTGACTCTGACTCCTCTCCATCTCTAGCCCACACCTGCTCCAGGACCTGGTATCTCCCGCAGCCAGCTCCCTTACTCCCCTTAGAGAAGTGGCAGGGATGGAAGGCATTGTCTGTGTTCATGTCCCCTTCTCTCTATCTGATCTCTCCCAAATCAAAAAGCGTCTCGAGTCCTTCTCCTCCAATCTAGACACTTACGTCAAAGAATTTAAATATCTTACCCAGTCTTATGAACTCACTTGGCATAATTTCTATATTATCCTCTCTTCTACCCTCCTTCCAAAAAAGAAGGAAAGAGTGTGGCTCACAGCCCAAGCACCTGTTGACAATCTTCATTGGCAAAATCCTACTAAGCCTGTAGGAGCCGCCACCATTCAGGGAAAAGCCAGCCTAGGAATACCAGCCCACAGATCCAGGCCAAGAGTCCCATAACCATATAAGTACTTGCCTTATTGAAGGCCTTAACAAAGCTGCCCATAAGGCTATGAATTTTGAAAAACTCAAGTTTCCCAAAAGGGAGACAAAAATCCTGCCCAGTTTCTTTCCCACCTTACAAAGGCCCTCCAAAAATACACCTGTGTTAATCCTACCATCAAGAAGCCACCATAGTTCTTAACACTCATTTTATCTCCTATTCTGCTCCAGACATCTGACGAAACTCAAAAAGGCTGAAGATGGCCCTCAAACCCCACAAAAAGACCTCCTTAACCTGGTCTTCAAGGTCTTCAATAACAGGGATAAACGAAGTAAAACAGACAAGGCCCAAAGAGATCGTGCTAAATACCAGCTTCTATCGGCAGCCATTTGCCAAACTGAACAGCCTGGCTATGGCACCCAGGGGCACAAAAGAGCCTATAGCAGTACACCTCCGAGGGCATGTTTCAAGGGCAGCAAGGAAAGCCATTAGGTGCAGGCATGTCCCAAGCCACAGGTGCCAAAAAGCCCTTGCCCCGTCTGCCAGCAGACAGGCCACTGGAAGTCTGATTGCCCTCTCAAGAGGCAGACAGAAAAGCCTGTACCTCCAACCCGTAACCCCTCCACCAAGACAAAAGGTGAAGAATCGCTTGCACTCCCACAGCTCCTTGGCTTAGCCGCTGAAGAATGACGGGGCCCGGGGTCCCTGGCCCCATCCACCATCACTGTATCGGAACCCAGGGTAATTCTGTCAGTAGCAGGTAAGCCAATCTTTTTTTTCAATCAATATCAAGGTCACCTACTCGGCTTTACTTAAATTTTCAGGACGAACTCATCCCTCACAGGTCTCAGTTGTAGAGGTTGATGGACTTATCTCGAATCCACCAAACCCCTCACTTGCTCCCTATCTAATACCATTTTCTCACACCCTTTCCTTATCATGCCTCGATGTCCTCCTCCCATTCAAGGCAAGAACCCCCATCACTAATGGTCGTCTTATTTACCAACTCCTCCAAGCTGCGCAACTCCCAGCTAAGGCAGGAGTTATACACCTCCAAGGACACCAAACAGGATCCGATAAAATCTCAAGAGCAAACAGAAAAGCAGATGAGGCAGCAAAAGAAGCCTCCCTTTCCTCTGCCCCTGCCCCTCTCCTCATCACCCCCACAATCTAACCCCAGTATTCCCCCACTGAGAAAGCTTCATGTTACAGCCAGGAACCTCCTTCCAAGGGAACTGGATAGTCAAAAATCAAAAACTCATCCTCCCTCAAGAATAAACCAGGGAAAATCTAACATCTCTTATCAGTGCCTGCCCCCTATACCTTCTCCTTCGCCCTTACTTCTCTTCCCCTACCTATTTATCACACTAAAAGTCTTACCTACTTCTTGCTCATCTGCAGAAAGAGTTTAACTATCCATAGGACTCTATCAGCCACCTCATAAACCCTCTAAAAGAGGCCACCTCCCCATACAACCCCTATCAACTCCTTCCCCCAGATACAGACTCCAATTCTTCCTCAAGGTCCTAACTCTTTTAACAGTAAGCCCCACTGCCTCTGCTCTCCCAAAGTCCCACAACCCTCCACACCCCAAAACTTGGCTAAGCCCCCTTATGTGTTACCTTTTCCAACAAACATATACGTGTAGGCAGCATCCCTCCCTCCGCCTGTGGCTCAACTCAAACCATCTCCCATTCCTCTTCCCATGCCTCACTCCAAGTAAATTATTCAGCTTCCCCTGAAGCTAATGGCCTCTTTAACCAGCCCCTCCGCATTACTTCCTCTACTGCCTCTCAACATGGAAACCCCTTCCCCAGACAGGAGCTCTCAAAGGGGTCTCTCTCTCCTCCTCACTCTAGGTTACTAAAGCTGGACCCTCCAAACGAGGAAGCTACACACTCCAACACCTATTTTCAACCCACTTGTCTGTTTACATTAACACCTCGGGCAACTTGTTCCTCTGTGAATCCACAACCTACTTGTCTCCCTACCAACTAGACAGGTACTTGCACCCTAGTCTACCTTACCAACATTAACCTTGTCAAGCCAAACCAAAAAGGTCCCTGTCCCTGCAACACTACACACCTGCCCCGCTCCGAAAAAACAATACTGCTCACTCCCTTATTAGTAGCCATTAAAGTCACAACTAGTGTCAGGTTAGAAGCAGGAAGCCTAAGAACCTCATTATCATATTTCCAGTCACTCTCCCAAACTTCCAATTGTCACTAAAAAAAAGTTAGCAAACTCCAGCACTCACCTCCAAAAGCAACTAGGCTGTTTAACAGCAGACACCCTACAAAAACCGCAGAGGCCTAGACCTCTTCACTGCTGAAAAAGGAAGTCTCTGACTCTTTTTAAATAAAAAATGCTGTTTCTACCTCAATAAATCTAGGTTAGTACAAAATGCTATCAAAAAGCTCAAAGACCAAACCCAGAAACAAAAAAAACAATTCTTCTGCCTGGCCCTCCTGGCCCGGTTGGTGTCTCAGCTCCTGGGACCCTTGGCTGCTTCCCCTCCTCGGCCCTGCTATAACTCTTCCTCCTCTTGGTCTTTGGCCCTTGCCTCTTATGCCTTTTCGCCCAATTTTTGCAGAATCAATCACAAGCTTTTACCTGCGGCACAATGCAAGACATGATGGTGTTCTAGGACTGCCAACTTGCAAGCCAGCCTCACCCCAACCAGCGTCCCTACTCAGCATGAAGTAGCTAGAAACAAATGGTGCCCCTTTTCCCTTTCTTTTAAATATAACAAAAGGCTGGAATGTTAGGGTCACAGCAAGGCAAGCCCATAGACCTCCTCCCCACTCTCCCCTGCTAAGCCGAGCTCATAACAAAAACAGCCTCAAGCCTTGTAAACAGGGCACCTAGGTTCCAGGATGTGGTCGAACCCGGCTCTCTAACCCAGGATGTTGACCAATTAAGTAGAATGTTAGCTCCTGAGAACCAAGATGAGATTTTTCTTAGAAGAGCACCTGGCTACCTGCAAGCCCCCTATATAACTCCCATAGTCTGTAAGCCAGGTCGTTGCCCTCACTGTCTGTGGTGAGGTAGCCAGCCTGGCAGGTTGAAATAAACTTGCTAAGCCTGATCCTGGGTCTGCCTCTCCATCCTTTTGGACAGCCTTACACTATCGATACCCTGATTTCAAACTTCTAGCTTCCAGAACTGTGAAACAATAATTTCTGTTGTTTTAAGCCACCCTGGTTTTGGTACTTTGTCATGGCAGCTCTAGGAAACTAATACAAGCTATGTTTATCATTGCCCCACCCAGAAATACTTTAATAACACATACATTTGAGTGAACCAGTTTTTAAAAATTCATATTGTGGGCTGAGCAAGGTGGGTCACGCCTGTAAACCCAGCATTTTGGGAGGCCAAGGCAAGCAGATCACTTGAGGTCAGGAATTCAAGACCAGCCTGGCCAATATGGCAAAACCCCATCTCTACTGAAAATACAAAAATTAGCCAGCCGTGACCACTGTGCCTGTAGTCCCAGCTAATTGGGAAGCCAAGGCAGGAGAATTGCTTAAACCTGGGAGGTAGCGGTTGCACTGAGCCCAGGTCATGCCACTGTACTCCAGCCTGGGCAACAGAGTGAGACTCTGTCTCCAAAAAAAAAAAAAAAAAAATTACTATTTTGTCTGGTGCAGTGGTGTGTGCCTATGTAGTCCCAGCTGCTCAGGGGGCTGAGGTGGGAAGATAACTTGAGCCCAGGAGTTCAAGACCAGCCTAGGTACCGAAGCAAGACTCCACCTCAAGAAAACAAAACAAAAATCAAACAAAAAATTCACTATTTGTGAATCAGTATTCCCTAAATCAGATTTTCTGCACATCGATAGATGTCTCCACTCCCCGAGAGTTTGCTTTAAAAGCTCAGAACAGCTGGGTGCAGTGGTTCATGCCTGTAACACCAGAACTTTGGGAGGCCGAGGTGGAAGTTCTTGAGCTCAGGCGAAACCCCACCTCTCCAAAAAACATAACCCCATCAATCTCTTCTCTACTTAGAACATTTCTTATCTTTTGGCCATGTCCGGTGGCTCACACCTATAATCCCAGCACTTTGGAGGCTGAGATGGGAGGACCACTTGAGCTCAGGAGTTCGAGACCAGCCTAGGCAACATGGCGAAACACTGTTTCTACAAAAAGTACAAAACTTAGCTGGTGTGGTGGCATGGGCCTGTATTCCCACCTACTTGGGAGGCTGAGGTGGGATGACTGCTTGAGCCCCATAAGGCTACAGTGAGCTGTAATCATGCCATTGCACTCCAGCCTGGGTACCAGAGTGAGACCCTGTGTCAAAATAAATAAGTAAAATAAAGCCCCCCAAAACCAAACTTGAGAGTTAGGCAATTATTATTTGTATAGGTTGATCAATATATAATCTGGAAAATTTAATGTATAAAAATGAAATTAATAAACAAATACATAAAGAAATGTTCTTTTATAGATATCTCCCATTGCCTGAAGAAATCATTCCATCCCACTCAGTTTTCTGGGGTCAAATGTCTTATAAAAAAGGACAGGGGTCACAGGATGAGAAATTAAATGACTAAACCAAAGAGAAGATCTGGGGTACTGATTACTATACTTTTAAGTATGGGATTACAAAAAAAAGAGCGACAGAGCTGCCAGTATGAGTTTTGTTTGGTTTTTCTAGAGAAGTCAGATAATTTAAATAAAACTAGAAATGAGGAGAAATTCCTGCTTTGCTCAGGAATTATCCAGGGCTCCTCCAGGAGGAGACAAACACTGCTTGTGGAAGATGCTTAGGACAAGTCAGCTTATTAAGAGGTTTCATCAGCTAGAATTAGAGAAAAGTGAATTGGTACTGCAGGTAGGATCCCCTTTAGCAAGCCCTTCAGGTCAGGTGATTAATTGCAAAATTTTCATAATTCTCTTTGTATCCTTTGTTCAGCCTGTAGAGAATATTTGTTTTACAGTTTTTCAAATATTTCAAATATACTAATACATAAAATACTCATATGACAGAGGGATTGAGTTTGTAAAAAGATTAAAAAACAAAAAAGGCTGGGCATGGTGGCAATTGCCCATAATCCCAGCACTTCAGGAGGCTGAGGCAGGAGGACTGCTGGAGCCCAGGAGTTCAATGCTGCATTGAGCTATTGCACCACTGCATTCCAGCCTAGAAGACAGTGAGACTCCATCTCAAGAAAAAGGAAAAATCCAATGGCCATTTATAGGTGACTGGTTATTAATCAGTTATGAAATGTACTAGCAATGGACTAAATTTCACCTCAGAAGTCAGCCAAAAGACAGGGCCAAATGTCTACTGCTAGAAGGCCAAAGGGCCAAATCCCTATTCTACCATTACTTCTGAAGTCCCTGAACTCATATGTGATTAATGACCGTGTGATTACGTACATCACCATGACAATTGATAAGTGGAATAATAAGATGAACACGACATACCATTTATTTACTTATTTATTTATTTAGACCAAGTCTTGCTCTGTCACCCAGACTGGAGTGCAGTGGTACCATCTTGGCTCATTGCAACCTCCACCTTCCAGATTAAAGCGATTCTCCTGCCTTAGCCTCCTGAGTAGCTGGGAATACAGGTATGGACCTCCATGCCCAGCTAATTTTTGTATTTTTAGTAGAGATAAGGTTTCACCATGTTGGCCAGGCTGGTCTCGAACTCTTGACTTCAGGTGATCCTCCTGCCTCAGCCTCCCAAAGTGCTGGGATTATAGGAGTGAGCCCCTGTGCCTGGCCTGGATTTTAATAACTTTGCTATCAGACACAATAAGCATTCTTCATGCTATCTAGAGTGAAATATCCCCTTGTCCTTTATATGTTGAAATTCTGTTGATGTTAGTTGACTGACGTATAAATGTATATTTATTTAAGCATATAATGCTATAATTATTATGAAATACATGTAAAAATATTAGTAATAAAAATGTAAGGGAAGGCAACCATCATAAGTCAGCCTCTAAAAATATGTAGAAAGCATCTTTTCCACGTAGAACTCAAAAATTTTGCTATGTGGGATTATATAAATGAAACTGCTTCAGCCACCATGAATGAAATTTGTAAATCCAGGAAATGAAAAGATTTTTAAAAATCTTAAATCAGAGAAAAAAACCAAAGGAATAATGTGGCAACCACACCACCAGAAGCAGGCCCTTATACAAAGTAATATTTTGTTCTTATATTAGCTTTGGTGCAAAGTGATCATGTATTTAGTATTACAAATGTGCAAGGCAGCGAGTGCAGAAGGAATCTCCTGGCTGAGAAATTCCTGTTCTTCCACAACAATGTCAAAATTCACCAAAATTTGGTCATAAAATCAGCAACATTATAAAAATCAAATAAACAAAAAACACATACAATTTTAGATTTACTCTTATAACCTAGAAGTTCCTTCTATGATGGTAAAATATGGTTTCAGCCTTGGCTCAAGATTGATTTTACTAGTCGAGAGTGCTTAGTCAAAATGCAATGCACCTCTAAAATATAAATAAAATGAAGTAGTAGATGAAACCTGAAGGAGTTAGAACTGTCTCTCTGTACTTCCATTTCTAAAAGTAAACCACTGTATAAAGTTATGAGAATCAAATGAATTAAAAGCACATAAAATGGCATAGCACACTATAAGCACTTAATAAAAGTCAGCTATTATCATGTCCAATATATTTTACTGAATCTGAGAATTTGTCTGTTTTTCAAAATGTATAGTCATATCAGGAAAAAATCTGATACACTAGACTATTAACTGTTGTTAGTTGTGGAGACCTTTCATTTCTTTTTGCAAACTTCTGCAGTGTTTGATTTTTTAATCTTCTATTTTCTAGTAAAATAAAATGTACTGAATTAACAGTAGGTTTGTTAAAAGTACAAACTAATGTCATGTAGATATCCCTGAAATTTAATATTAAAAAGGGATCCTTGCCGGGCGCGGTGGCTCAAGCCTGTAATCCCAGCACTGTGGGAGGCCGAGGCGGGTGGATCACGAGGTCAAGAGATCGAGACCATCCTGGTCAACATGGTGAAACCCCGTCTCTACTAAAACTACAAAAAATTAGCTGGGCATGGTGGCGCGTGCCTGTGATCCCAGCTACTCAGGAGGCTGAGGCAGGAGAATTGCCTGAACCCGGGAGGCGGAGGTTGCGGTGAGCCGAGATCGTGCCATTGCACTCCAGCCTGGGTAACAAGAGCGAAACTCTGTCTCAAAAAAAAAAAAAAAAAAAAAAAAGGGATCCTTGTATTTGAAATATTAGAAAACACTGTTTTGGATCATGGTAACAGTTTCAACCTTATACAAAGCATCCTCAAGATAGTATCAAGACCTCAGTCTACGACTCCAAGATTATAATATTATGTTTCTTGATGTAGCCAAGGATTCAGAAAGAGACAACACTGAATACCAGTATGAGAAACATACTGTTAGGAACTCTTGAAGAAGGTAGAGAGAAGATTCAAGACAGATAACAAATTATACATACTAAGCCAGGTGTGGTGTGGCTCATACCTGTAATCCCAGTACTTTGGGAGGCTGAGGCAGGAGAATCACATGAGCCCAGGAGTTTGAGACCAGCCTGGGCAACACGGCAAAACCTCATCTCTACAAAAATACAAGAAACTATCCAGGCATGGTGGCTCACATCTGTAGTCCCAGCTACTCAGGAAGGTGAGGTGGGACAATCACTTGAGCCCACCAGGTTAAGGATTACAGTGAATCGTGATCATGCCACTGCATCCCAGCCTGGGTGACAGAGTGAGACCCTGCCTTAAAAACAAACCCAAATTATAAGTACTAAATTCAGGGACCATTCTTTTTAAATATAATTTACCAAACTCTTAATATGAGACACTGAATTCATCCCCAAGAAGGGAACTACATATTTAAACAAATTTGTTTTAAAAAGCCATTAAGATGAAAATTTATTTAGAAATTCAGAAATTTAATTTTGGTTTTACCTGAAGTAGGTTCCCATGAATCAGAAGAGGATCTTTTTCTTGAGAGATGTCCATTTTCCTATGAGCAAAATGAGATAAAATTAATTAAGTGTTGGGGACAGTAAAGAACGTGAAGGCATTCTTCCTAATATTTAAACACAGATTTCTAGATTGAATAAAGCAAGGACCCATATTTGGAGGTAAAGCCTAGTGTCTATAATAAAACATTTAAAGATCTTAAGGTTTTTGTCATAAAAATTAAGGGCATTTATGTCACAAAAATGTAAAAATATAAAAATGAACTCAGTTTTTTATAATGCTGCTTTACATGTTTATATCAACAATTCAAGACTAATATTATATTAGAACACTGCATTTTTGAGACAGGGTCTCACTCTGTCACCCAGGCTGGAGTACAAAGGTGTGATCAAGCTCACTGCAACCTTCTCCCGGGCTTAAGTGAGCCTCCCACCTCAGCCTCCTAAGTAGCTAGGACAACAGGTGCATGCCACCATGACTGTTTTTATTTTTTTAATTTTAAATTTTTAGTAGAGCCAAGGTCTCCCTATGTTGCTCTCGCTGGTCTCAAACACCTGAGCTCAAACAATCCTTCCACCTCAGCCTCCCAAAGTGCAGGAAGCAGGAGGGTTGCTTGCAGCCAGGAGTTCAAGAACAGACTGGGCAATATAGGAAAACCCTGTTTCTACAAAAAATAAAAAAATTAGTCAGGTATGGTGGCATATGCCTTTAGTCTCAGCTATTTGGGAAGCTGAGGTGAGAGCATCATTTGAGCCTAGGAGTTTGAGACTACAATGAGACATGATCTTGCCACAGCCCTCCAGCATGGGTGACAGGGCAAGACTGTCTACACATAAATAAGACTATACTTGCCTTTAAAAAGATGCTTACTTTTCTGCCTAAAAAAGATCTTCGTTCTTGGTCTAAAAAAACTAAGGATAAGAAACACTGCTTTACTGAGTTCAGTGAAGGGCATGGAGGAAACCTAGTGAAACCAGCTTCTACACAAATTGTGCATAAGTATTTCCTTAAGGAAAGACATCAATGTGATGTAACAACTCTTTTTTTTTTTTTTTTTAAATTTTTTTTTTGAGACGGAGTTTCACTCATGTTACCCAGGCTGGAGTGCAATGGCGCGATCTCGGCTCACCGCAACCTCCGCCTCCTGGGTTCAGGCAATTCTCCTGCCTCAGCCTCCTGAGTCGCTGGGATTACAGGCACGCGCCACCATGCCCAGCTAATTTTTTTGTAATTTTAGTAGAGACGGGGTTTCACCATGTTGACCAGGATGGTCTCGATCTCTTGACCTCGTGATCCACCCGCCTCGGCCTCCCAAAGTGCTGGGATTACAGGCTTGAGCCACCGCGCCCGGCCACAACTCTTATATATTTTAAAATTTAGTATTCTAAATATGATATAGCAGTAGCAATGCTAATTCAATAATTATTACACATACCACGTTTGAAAGATTAGTCTTTCTAGGTATGATGTCATTCTGTTTACTTTGTTCCTGCCTTGGTTTGTATTTTCTTTCTATACTAGAAGATTTAAAGGAAAGATTGCTTGTTTCTGAGAAAGAATTTTCAGAGTTGATTCTCTGCTCCATTTGCTCCTTTCTCAACTTCTTTAGTTCTCGTTCTCTGCAGTAAGAAGCTAGTGACAACTGGAATTTAGCTCCCAATGGGCTTTCTCCTGGGTGGTGCCTGGACAGGCTGCTCCTGCTGCTGAGACTTCTGGAGGTGTTCTTGAAGATGTCAGCTTCTGCCACTGTGGTCTGCTTTTTGGAGTCTGCATTGGTTTTGCCTCGATCTCTATCATTCTTCTCTCTATTTTCATGAATGAATAGTGATTTCCTTCTCTCTGGGGATCGATGTTTTTTCTTTAGTGACTTCATCTCCTTTGGCAAGCGATATGAAGAAGGAACATAGATATTTGCTCCTTTGGCTAAATATTTGGAGGCTAGTGACACACAAGGCCGACGTGACTCATGCACACCACGATCTTTACGGTGCTCTTTAACACCTTTCATGAAAGCTTCGATAATAGGGCTCTTTTCTGGTGCCATCCTTTTGGGTTTAGATTTTTTTGGTGAGGATAGTTTCCTTTCAAACTGCTCTGTCCCAGTGATGGACAATCTACTTCCTCCATATTTGATGTTTGATTTTTGTGGTGAATCCAACATGTGTCTGTCTAAATAGCCAATTAAAACACATACAAATTGCATGTTACTAAAAATAAAATATTTAATATTTATCTCAATTATTAATGTTTAAAATACTAAATTAAACTACACTAATGTTACCACAAAAATTTTCAAACCAATAACTTGGATAATGATACACACTTTATTGGGGGGTATAGGAGAAATTAAGACAGGATCTATTTGTTAAAAGCCTTACTTTCATAAAGCTCTCTTTTGGTACATCATATAGCCTCCCTATGGCTCTATAAATTACTGTATTAGAGAGTAAAAATAGTATACATTAAGAACATTAAATTTTTGACTAGAGTAATATTTTAAACATATGAAAACATAACAGCAAAAAGACTTTCCTCATATTTAGAACTTGCTTATCCTTGTAAAAAAAAACAACTGTATCTTCATATTTTCAATTTTACATTTACTAAAATAGCTTAGAGTAGGTTTTAAAGTTGAATCGGTCTCTCTCCTCACCCCCAAAATAGCCTACAAAAATTGTACCAATAGTGTACATACCTTGTTTTGAAGCTGGTTTGAAGAAATCTATAATTGACTGCTTCCTGAAAATAAAAGCATAATATGGCATCATATAAGCAAATATTAAAACCTCCATAATTCAGATTAAATGGAGAAAGTTAGAGTTATAAAATAAAGGCTGGATTTCACTATTCAGTTTAACTAATAAAGTTTTGACAATGATAATAATGCTTTGCTAAGCTGTTCATTTAAAAAACTGAAAATATAACGCATCACTTCCTATAGGAGTTCATTTATAAAAATACAACTAAAGTTTATATTATTTATAGTAAATAGATAAGAGAGGCATGTAGACCCAAGGAATTAGTACAGAGTGCTTCTTATGACTGAAATGCTCACTGCTACATGGTAGAATGCAACAACTTGGGTATAAGCATTTGAACCTACTCTCTCCAGACATTCATATAAAATAACTACTTAGTATCTAAGCACAGCTGCATTTTAAAATTTAGAAAAGCTAAAACAAAACAAAACTCAATAGATGTATGCCAAATGAATAATGAGGATTCTAAAATGGAATAAAATCTGAACAGACTCTCATAACAAAAGTAGAACAATACTGTAGATGGTAGAATGGCAATATGGGTGATTTGGCTGATCTAGGGAGCCAGGTGAAGAGGAGTTCGCTGGACAAAGAAAATAAAAGTACTGAACTTACGCTACCCTCTTTATACATTACTTTAAGATGTTAATCTCAGTAACAGTAGAAATTAGAATGAGTTGTAATAATTAATTTCAAATTCTTAATTTTCTAACAAAAAATCTTAAGATATTTACAAAAATAACTCATTGCTTGGGAAAAACACAGGAGAAAAGGAGGAAAGTTAACAAGAATAACAAAAACCAAATTAATTTTTAAGGATTTCTGTACCCTAAAGACTGGATTTCACTGTCTGGTTTAATCAAGTTCCGATATTGGCAGTAAGGCTAAAGTGAAATAGAAACCCATTATCAGAATTTGTATTCTGATTTGTTCACTGTATTTAGAGTTGTCAGCTGCAAAAAGGGGGATGTTATGATACGCTGAGCAAAAAATTAACTTCCTGGTAAATTTTGTTAAAACGTATCATTTTACTGAAAGAGAATAAGTGATAGACTACTGGTTTCCCTGAACATTTATCCACTATGAGGTTGGCAAGTTCAGTACAAACTCCAACAATCCAAGTTTCTGGAAGTTTAATAAGCTTCCTGTACACTTTACTGGTCACATTAGAAAAGCAATGTACATCTTCAATGGTTTACCAAGTCCTTCTTGTTTTTTTGAGATATTTGTATAAAAGGTAAGTGCTTATGAGATGAATATGAATGACAGGCTATGAAAGAAGATATGCATTTGTTTACATAAATTATACTAGGCAAATTAACTCCACCAGAGTTAAGGAAGAAACTGTTGGAGGTTCAGCAAAGGTGAGAAGGATGATGCCTTGTTATCGACTGAGGAGAGATAGGAAGGGACCCAGAAGCAGCTAATTTGTTGCAAACAAGATACTTCGAAATACATTTTACTAAATGTAACACTGTATCTCTTCCCTAAAATATTGTACCTCAGACTCCTTTTTGATTAATATACCAGACAGAGAAAAAATGGTTTTGGGTAAAACACACAAGAAACCTGTAAAATAACTATGAATGCAACTTTCAAGAGGTACATTCTCTAAGTTCCTATGCACACAAATGTCCACTGCTTATTTAATAATTGGCTAAGAAAACCATAATTATAACAGCTTCACAAACCCTTATCTGAACCTTCTGGGGCCAAATGTGTTTTAAAATTCTGAATTTATCTGATTTTAGGAAGGGGATAACTTGGATATATTATGAAAAGTTCCCAGTGGGGTCTGGTGCTGCAATCTGTAATCAAGCTCATTGATATTTCTCCAGCAAAACACGAATACTTACACTTAATGGGATAAAGACCATAAACAGCCTTACATTAGTTCTGGTCAGGTCTGGCTGCCATATAAGATGTGGTGCCAAACTTACTGAAAACGTTTGGTTTTCATAGCTTTCCGGCTTTCAGAATTAAGATAAGGGCTTGTGAACCTGTACCACAGCATGAGAACATGAATATTGTTAAAACTTGTTACGATTTAACTTAAAATAAAAGACAGCACCAAGTTCGTAAGGAATTTAAACATGTTTTATTGTCAGAGGACTCATTAGATGAAACTCCCCATCTCATTACATAGCTCCCGCAAAATCTTTACAAAAAAATTGGCCTCTTGGAGAGGTGTGAAGTTACTGAAAGAGAAAACACGTCACATTTCAAATCTCTAAGTTCTTTTAAGTATGAATTAGCGTGCACACTGGGCTACAAAGTAATTCGTGGAAGGGATTCCCCTCATCACAGGTTACATAATTTCACCCACAACATAGAAAAGGTTTATATTACTAAACCACTAGCATCAGTAGAACTGACAACGTAGAGAAAACGACCTAAATATGCATTAAGCAGTTAGGGTCCCGGGTCAAACACTCGCAAAGGAAAAAAATCACATTCATTCTACCTAAGGCGGGTTCTCCGTAGCCGTCCAGGTGGTGATCACTAGACCAAGAGCAGCTGCCCAACTACAGAGAAGCAAACTCCAACACCCAGAAGCCCCCGCGCGGAGGCGGGGCGGGGGTTTGCCAGGCCCCCAAACGCCAACGCCTGAACTCGCGGAGGATGGCGGGAACTGGAAGAGCGGCGGTCTGCAGTCCTCCCCTCCTACCCTTGCCCCCACGACCCGGCCCCTTCTCAACCCCTCTGCACGGTACCTGTCCCCAGGACTCTCTGTTCTCTTTCCCGCTGCAGCAGGGGCGGTACTACCGGGTCTCAGATGGCAGCGCGGGGGCGACGACCCCGGGGCTGGGGATGAGGGGAAACCTGGCCTAGCGGGCATGCAGCGCCTTGTCATGTCGGCGCCGCTGGCGACGGCGGCATGAGCCGTAGCTGGATAAGTTGGGTGCGTGGTTGCCGTCTTGCTGCTGGGACTTGGGGAGGCTGTCGGAGCAGAGGTGGGCGGCACCCCCTTCTATCTTCATGGCGGTTCTCTCTTCGGAAGTGACTCCGGTGTGAGCGGGAAGGAACCTGAGGATCAGTAAGGGGCGGGTCCTACTTCATGAGTCACATCGTGATTGGGTGGTGCCGCGGTCATTTCGGTGGTGGCGCAATAGGAAGCCGTAGCCTCTCTGGAGAAGGCGGGGCTTGGGGACGGGGGAGGAAGAAAACTCTCCCTCCCACCCCGTCACATGCACCGGGGGCGCGCGCCTCCGGTCGGGGCCGCCTCGGCCTTGGCGGGCGCGCGGGGGCGGAAAGAGGCGGGCGGCTGCTGGCACTGCGACAACTGACGACACCAGCCTGGTTGAAGGCAAGGGGTGAGGGTTTGCTGTAGCAAACCGGAGCCCGGCAGCTGCCGTCGGTGAGGGTAGCCATCACTTGGGTTTCCTGTGTCACACAGTTGTGTCTTAGAAATCCCCAGCTGTTCATTACATCGTCTCTTTAACATCTTAGGCCAAAGTGCCATAATACTGTCACAATTTCCTGGGGGATCTGCACAGCGCAATACGAAGACTTGTCCATTCTACGAGGGTTCTTGTTAAGTGTCAGCGGTAGATTTTTTTTTTTTTTTCTCTTTAAGAAGAAAAAAACTCAAAAAACTCCATTGGAATAAAGACAGTTTTTAATCCACAAAAGCATTTCGTTTCTCATGAGTTACCCATGAAATCTGCAGCCAGCTTCCTTGGAGATTTTTTGAAGGAACACAAGGTCAGCTTTTAATTTTGCATGTTAAGCGTGGGCAGCATAGATGAGTAAAAGCTGCCCGCAATCTCCAGACCTCCTTTGTAAAGGGCTTGTGCTCTGGAGGCTGTTAGCCAGGGTTTTCCTTATAAACCGAGAGACTGTCAGAGTATCTCTGAATTTCAGCCTCCACATCTGTAAAATGGGCATTTTACTCACTTTTCTGGGTAATTGTAAACCGTAAAAGAATAAAGCAGTGTACACTGCACAGTTCAGATTTTCTCATGTAACAGGTACTGAGCAAATTATAGTTCCCTTTCTTCCAGATAAATCGTTACAGTGAATTTTACTTCTTACAAAATCTTCCAGGACTGGTCAAATACTGTTGCAATAACTGTGAACCAAAGTATCAATCTCAAGATATCCAAGCTTTAATTGACAGAGTTGTTTAATCAGTTGGCTGGAACAAAATCTTAAATGATATAAAATAATTTGGACAGGTCTTTCAAGTTTATTATATAGAAATTGAACTGTTGGCCTGGTACAGTCGCTCACGTCTGTAATCCCGGCAGTTTGGGAGGCCAAGACAGGTGGATAGCTTGAGCTCAGGAGCTGGAGACTAGCCTGGACAACATAGCAAGACCCCGTCTCAAAAATACATAAATAAATTAATTAAAATTATGAAAAATGAAATTGAACTGTTTTGGTCACTAAGCATGCTGGATTGACTCCAAGTTCACCTCCTTTTCCCTTCCCCTTTAGTCCCCAGGAGAAAGAATTAATAAGCAATAAAGTGGCCCACAAGCTGGCAAAGTAGAGGGTCAAAGGTAAACAGTGAACATACAGGTCTCTCATTCACCCAAAAAGCACATATGCACAGCTGTATACTAGGTAGTGGTGGTGCAAGAAGAGAAATGCCAAAATAGAGGATACTTTTCTGCTCCTGACAGCTGAGAATTTACTATATCTAACGTTTTTTACATACAAATGAACATAATAGACGCTTAAAATGTGTTGAATGACTCACACATTTGTTTTTACATGTATTATTTCCTGTCTCTTGATTTAGTGCTTTCTGTTGGATGTTTTTACACTAGGAAGTTTCTGTACTACAACAGAGCATATCTACAAAACATTTAATCCGATTCATTTCATTGCATGCCTAATCGATAAAGAGTAATGCATAAAGACACATTCTGCATGATCATGTAGTTGCTTTTCTTGGATTATAGCACTTGAATCTTCCAGCTTCCAAAGTCTGTACTCAAACTGCCAAACAATAGTTTGCTCATTTTCTTAATCTGAGCAACAGATTATGGAGTTAAGTGAGGCAAGAAACCCCTTGATCAATAAATTGAGATGGAGTCATAATGAAAACACAATTTTGAAATCTCTTAACAGGAAGTAGTTATCTAAATCCTCAATACACATCAAGATTCTTTGTTTAAGCTGTGTGTGAAAATGGTACAGATTTTGGTTGCAGGGTGAAATATGTTCATACTAACAAGAAACCCAGGGAGCTTCTAGGGCCTAGGGCTCTTCTCCTCCACCTCCAACTTGGACAGTCTATTTTGTGTTTATATCCTTTCTCCTAGTTTAAATGTGCACGTATATACCAAGCACAAAAACACATACACAGTTATTGTAAGGGCTTTTTACACTTCAGTTTTAGTGGGCTAAAAAGAGATGACCAGGAAACTGTATACTAGGCAAAAGATTTGAAGAGTTTAGGTGTGTGCTCAGGATGAGCTAACAGGGGAGAGAAAACTAGAGTGGAGTGGAGCAGGGCAATGAGGGGAAAGGACGTTGAACAATGTAACCAAACCCAATTAGAGACTTAAGACAAAACATCAGCTGGGATTTGGGGAAAAAAGAGAGAGAAAGTAAGGCTGGATGACCATAAAAGGCTAGTTTGAGAGGATTTCTGGGCATGGGCTTGGGATGAGGAAGCAAGGATTGCAGAAATGGAAGGGGTTCTATGCACAGAGCTTCTGTGGGGTACAGCTCAGCTCAGGTTAGCACTCCGCCTTGTTAAAGACAGCAGGAGGAGGGAGCTCTGGCCTTGAAGAGAAGGAATGGGACAGCAGCAGAAACAATGTTACATGAACAACAGATCAAGTTTGCTGGGAAAGTCAAGCCCAACGTGGGAGTTCCCGAGAGGAGTGACAGTATAACTCATGCCAGAGACCTTAAGCAGTCACACAGAGAGAAAACAGCTCGGGCAGATTGGTTCACACAGTACCTTAGCAGGCAGGGACTGAGAACAAAAGGTCATTAAGTTACAGAGAATGTTACCGAAATGCAAAGAACACTAAAAGTAATTTCTGATTGTACCCAGTAATAAATTTTTGCTCTGAAATTGCCGCAATTTAATTAGCTCCAAGGCTCTTGTTGGGAGGTGTTCTAGGGCAGGCCAAGAGACAAAGACTGATTTGCTTTGGAACTGTGGGCGGGTGGAGGGGGGTAGTGTGTGTGAAGGTGAGGGTGGAGGGTGGCCTGGGAAGGAGGATAAGGAACAGACTCAGAAAAACAGGAAATAATTAACTTGAAAGCCTGACAGAGAAAGACCACGTGACGATCTCAAGAAGGGATGGCGAGCTCACAGCCTCTCAAGATCCACACAAATCACTTTGTAAAAGGATGCCAAACTAAAAACTGCCCAAGTGCTTAGAAAAAGGACCTCCCTGGTTTAAGCAGCTGTTGGGGAAAAGCCAAACGTAAAATAATGTCATGTCATGTAACCTAACGTTCTGGGAGTAATTAGCAGAGCTCTGCAAAAGCAGATCTAATATGAAGGAAAGTTCATTTCTTGTTCTATCATGATGGAATGGTGCGAGATGGTTTCCCACACTTCAGATACATGAGACACGTATTGTGATTTTTGACATGTCTGAATATTTCCTATACTATTAATATTTTTCTTTAAATTGCTTTTTAAATTTAAGTACCTTTATTTTAGGAGAAAACTTTCAATCATTCCTATAAGTGGAAAATTAATATCAACTTCCTAAAATGAAAGATAATTGTGAAAACTATTAGTAAAAATATATAACTAGTTTAAAAAATATAAATATATTCAAATTTTTTCTAGAGTTATCTTGTTTACCAGTGGTGGTGATAGGTACTGATAGGCATAGATATTACTTGTACATCTGAAATATAAGAAACTCTTTGGGAAATTATTGATTTTAGGGATTCTAGCCCATACTTAGGGTAGTTTTCCCACCAGGTAAGCAACTCCATAGAGTATTTTGAAATTGATGTAATGGGTTACAGTAATGGGTTACAGACCACATTTTTTAAAAAAGAAAAAGACAATGGAGTAGAGAATGTCTGTTCACTGCACACAATATATGGGCATGCGTTGTTTTGCAAAATTTTTACTTCTTCAATTGTATATATATATTATATGGTAGTGATGTAAAAGGTATTTCTGTGGCCCCTGCTGTGGGCCATGATCGAAATATTTAAAAGTCACTGCTATAATCTGTGTTCATATTTCATGCTTCTGTGTATTGGTGGCACTGAACAGCCAAGGCGGGGGTGCAGCAGGCAGGGACTGAGAACAAAAGGTCATTAAGTTACAGAGAATGTTACCATAAAGTAAAGAACTCTCAAAGTAATTTCTGATTGTACCCAGAAATTACTTTTAATTTATAGCTAAAATTATATATGGCTCATTACAGTCTCAACCTCCTGAGCTCTAGTGATTCTCTCACCTTAGCCTTTCGAATAGCTGTGATTACAGGCAAATGTCACCATGCCCAGCTAATTTAAAAATTTTTTTAGATACAGGTTCTTGTTGCCCAGACTGATCTTGAATTTCTGAGCTCAAGCCATCCTCCAGCCTTGCCTTCTCAAAGTGCTGGGATTGCAGGCATGAGCTGCTGCACCTGGCCAAGAGTAGTTTGGAGCAACATTTAAAAACCAAGAGATTTTACACGTAATTCTAGATTTCTGGCTTCAAGTGGTACAAAGAGGGATCTCCTCTAGGGTTATTTGTTTCATTCCTAGAGGCACACCTGTGGGTTAAGTTGGGACCAACTCCCAAATCCCTCTGCCTCTGGAGGGCTGGAGGAAAAAAACAAAAACAAAGAGGGGTCTCCCACTTATGCTTACAGGGACTAGGTAGGTAACTGAAGTAAGTGAATCAGGTCCATTTTCCTAGCTTTTATAGAGCCTTGGCATTACAGAAATATTTCTTAACAACAGTGATGACAATGGCCAACGCTTACTGAACCTTACTATGGGCCAGGGAGTGTTATAAGCACTTCATGAGTACTGACTCAATCTTCACCACATTCCTACAAATTAGCAAATGGTGGTCTTTGTCTAGTGTCTGCACAGGCATGATGATAAATGGCACCTAGTACTGAACCTCTGTGAGGAGAGAGGCGGTACTGTAGAACCAGAGGGCACATTCCCCACTAAATGGGGGCAGCCTCTCCAGGCTACAGCTTTCATATGGGAATGCAAGCCCAGGGTTGCCTCCTCTCCTCTCATTGTCATCCCCTGGGGAGTGGTGGGGTGAGACATGACAGACCTGCAGTCAAAGCATGCAGCCCCTAGTGTCTTGACATATACCCTAACATTTGTTTATTTCTGTAGTGCTATGAGATCATGTTCTCCTAAAACATATGTCTCTTGGAGCCAAAAAGGAGGAAATCGTGAGTGCTTTTGGAGCCCAGAGGAGTGTTACAGAGAGTAGGCAAGAATGTCACTCGAGACTTCATACTTAAAGAAATTGCTATACTTTACCTATGAGCAATACCTATAGGAATTTAAAAGGACCAATGGCTGATATCTATCAAAAATATCAAATGAACGTGCCCTTTGACTCAGCAATTCCCCTTCTAATATATTTTAGATTTGTTCACAAAGACGGATGTTCATAAAGATGGATTTTAGACATGTTCACAAAGACGGGTGTGGAAAGGTATTCATTGCAGCATTATCAGTAGCAAAAGACTGAAAGGGAACTAACTAGTCAGCAACAGGGAACTAGTTGAATAAATGCTTAAGTACACAGCAGAATATTAGCCTGCAGTTAGGAAGTCTGAGTTGGATACACAGGATGTTTTGTGGTTAAACCTGCAAGGCCTAGGGCTCTACTGCCTGGGTTCACATTCCAGCCCTGCCACTCAGTAGATCTGACCTTGGCCAAGTTACCCAAGCTCTCTGTACTACTGTGCTCATATGTAATGGGGAATGATGACACAGGTAGTATCTGCCTCATAAGTTTTTGTGAATTTTAAGTGAGTTAATACCTAGCTAATTGATCACAACCAGTTACAGATTTCTTTGTTCCTTCTTCACTCCCACTATTTCACTTGAGTAGCCTTAAAATATTTTTTTTTTTTTTTACATGGAGTCTTGCCCTGTCACCCACGCTAGAGTGTAGTGGTACAATCTCAGCCCACTGCAGCCTCTGCCTCCCGGGTTCAAGCGATTCTCCTGCCTCAGCCTCCTGAGTAGCTGGGATTACAGTCATGCACCACCATGGCCGGCTAATGTTTGTATTTTTAGTAGAGATGGGGTTTCACCATGTTGGTCAGGTTGGTCTCAAACTCCTGACATCAGGTGATTCACCTGCCTTGGACTCCCAAAGTTCTGGGATTACAGGTGTCAGCCACCACTCCCAGCCCTTGAGTGATTTTCTAACTGCAGCCTAGTATTCTACTGTGAATGAGTATTTATTTAACTAGTTTCCTATTATTGGACTAGTTAGTTCCCTTTCAGTCTTTTGCTATTGATAATGCTGCAGTGAATACCTTTATACATCCATCTTTGTGAACATGGAAGTATATAGCTAAGGTACATTAAAATGAGACTTGTCAGGTCAAAGGACACATACATTTTATATTTTTGATAGATATAGACCATTGGCTCTTTTAGACGAGATTGGGTACGTTCAGGCTGGTATGGCCGCAGGGTGCTATGGCCATAGCCATTGGCTCTTTTAAATGTCCAGCTTGCTCATAGGTAAAGAAGCTCATGACAGTGGTTGCCTTTAGAGAGAGAGGTTTTCCCTTATTTGTAAAATTTACATTTTATCAACTGCATATATTTTTTTCAAAGATGTATGTGAATACATATCCATATCTTTTATGTCTGCATATCTCATTAAAAAAAAGGACCAGTGTTTTTAGATGAAAAGTTGTGCAAAGTGCTATGTTCAGTGCTTTCAGAGAAGACCTTGCCAGATGGCCTCTGCTACCTCTGCTAGCCTGCCAGCCTCTGCTCACGTCTCTGTCTCCCTTTCTTAGGACCTCACTGAGAAATCCTCACTCCTACTTGCTCCTTGTGGGCAGTGTGGGAGCCAGTGTGTAGCCTGATAGGGGATTTGGTAGAAGAAACATCTGTTACTGGGTTTTCAAACTCAATGTGTTTGAAACATAACTCTATCTTCCCTCCCCAAACCCCAAATTTGATGCTATCCACTCCATTATTCTCATTTCAGTGAGTGATTTTATCATCTTCCCAGACCTGTCACCCAAGCCAGAAACGTGGGAGTTCTACTAATCCCTCCTTCTGTCAGCTTCAGATGCTACATGTTATCATCACCAAGTCTCACTGATTTTCACACTAAATAGCACTTGTTTCCTTTTTCTCTCCTGCACACACACACTCCTATATGATTTTTTTTTAGAAATGTAAAAGGAATAGACAAACACAAATAATAATATTACAAACACATATGTGCCACTCTGAACTCACAACTGTTAACATTTATCCATTTACTTCTTTGCTAGTCTTTTTGTTTTTATAATAAAACATTACAGGTCCTTTTTCCACTATCACCCTCAGTTTAATTCTCTACTCCACCACTATTGTGGTTTTCAAGTCTACTAAACATTTTAATATACACATATATTTAATCATCAAGAATAAATAGGATTATTTCGCGTGTTTTAAAAATATGCATACATGTACATTTAATTTATGTATGCAGTTAGTATGTCACATTTGTCCATTATAAACAGTGCTGTCATGGACATATCTGTACATGTTTCTTTTTGCCCATGTGCAAGAATTTCTATGGGTTATATAATTAGAAGGGAAATTACTGGGTCATAGGGTATTTGCATTACAGAGTTTATTGTATACTGCAAAATTGCTTTCCGTAAATGGCTGAATTAACGTACAGTCCCACTAGCAATGTATGAGAGCACTGTTTTCCTTATGTCTGCTCCAATATTTGAAATCATAATCCTTTTTTGTTTTTGGTAATCTGAAGGGTGAAAGTGGTTTCTCATTGTTTTATTTTGCATTCCCTTAATTATTAGGTCAAATATCTCTTTTGACATCTTTGGGGGTCAAAAAGAAAAGACTTTCTTCTTTTGTTAATTGCCTATTTGCAAATTTCACCCATTTTCTACTATGTTGTGTATATTTTTCTTATTGGTTTGTAGAATTTTTAAAAAATACATATTTTGAGTACTCCTTTCGATCTCTTCTGCTGCAGCCATATACAGGTCCTAGTCAGTCCTTGCAAAGTCTCTCGAAACAGCTTCCAAATTGGTTTCCTGTCTTTCAGTTTTTCCCTTCTTCAATCCATCTTATATACTGCAGTATGAACTATCTTTCCAATAAGCAAATCTGAGCATGCTACTCCCAAACTCATTACCGACAGGCAAATAAAACCAAATCATCATCATCAACAACAGCAAAACCAACCAAACTCCCTAACACATTTTAACATTTGCCATGCTACCTGCTCTATGATCTGGTCCCTCTGTACCTCTCCTGTGTCATCATACTGTTCCTCCCCATGCATCTTAGTTGAGCCTTTCAGGACAATCCTACTGGTCATCCTTTGAACACATCAGCTTCATTCATACTTCCGGGCTTTTGTGCAAGCCACTTGTATGTAATGTTACTTGTTCTCCTAGTAAAAATCTCCTTGACATCTCTAAAGGGGCCTGGTTGTTCCAGGCTGAACTCTGATATTCACTATGTCTCTACTATAATGTTTATGACCTTTAATTAAAATAATTTATTGTATATATGTCTTCTCTCTAGATTGAAAGCTTCAACTAGACAGGGCTCTGTCTGTTCCTCTCAAGAGGCAGTATAGGCTGGGTGCAGTGGCTCATGCCTGTAATCTCAGCACTTTGGGAGGCTGAGGCAGGAGGATCACTTGAGCTCAAGAGTTTGGGACCGGCCTAGACAACATAATGAGACCTTGTCTCTACAAAGGAAAAAAAAAAAAAATCCAGGCATGGTGTTATGTCCCAGCTACTCAGGTGGCTAAAGTGGGAGGATTGCTTAAGCCCAGGAGGTCAAGGCTATAGTGAATGATTGCACCACTGCACTCCAGCCTGGGTGACAATGAGACCCTGTCTGAAAAAAAAAAAAAAAAAAGGAGGTGGTATAACAGTGTGATTAGGAGTAGTGGGCTCTGAAGTCAGACTGCCTAGGTTTGAATCTTAGCTTTTGTTACTGTTCAGGAAGGTACTTAGCCTCTCTGTGCTTCAGATTCCTCATTTGTAAAATGGAGATAGTAATAGTACCCGTCTCAATGGCTTGTATTAAATCAGTTAGCATATATAAAGTGCTTATGTTGGGAGATTAAGGTGGGAGGATCGCTTGAATTTGAGACCAGCCTGGGCAACAAAAGGAGACTCCCATCTTTGCAAAATAATTTAAAAATTATCCAGGTGAGATGTTGTGCACTTGTAGTCCCAGGGGGAATCGCTTGAGCCCAGGAGTTGGAGGATACAGTGAGCCATGATCGCACTGCTGCACTCCAGCTTGGGTGAAAGAGCAAGGCTCTGTCTCTTTAAGAAAAAAAGGCACTTAATAGTGTCTGATATCTAGTAGCTCAATAAAGGTTAATTCGGATTATTCCTATTTATTAACTCATTATTAAGAACTATTTTATTTATTCATAGTAGGCACTTGGCATATTTGTATGAAGGCCTTGTTGACCCACCCTGGATATCTTAATGCCTTTTTTAGAATTAGGACTGAGGATGTTGAAACATCGGTCCACTGAAATTGGGGTGGTACATTCTCTATGGAGGCTAGCTCTTACAACTGGGCTAGTTACCCCAGCCTGTCTGCTTGCCTAGCCCCAACTTCCTCTGATTTTTTGACACAAGGCCCATTCCTCAAAAGGTGATTCCTTGGGCAAGAGGACACAGTTGATGCAGGGCAGAGCTAGCCTATGTGGCACTTGAACATTCCTGACTAAAGTTCCAGGAGTAATCCCCAGTGGTCACTTAGTCCTGGTTTGGGCCTTAGTCAATAGTGCCCTCCTTCTTCCTTCTTTCCCCAGCCCCTCCTTCCCAGGCACTTAAGTTCCCAGCCAGAAACCACCGGAGACATTAAGGAAATACATTGCATCAGATGAGCCTGAGAACATTCTTTGCATTTTAAGGAGCTAAGCTAGCCACTCTGTGGGACTTCCACCCCAGTCCTCTCCAGGTCACTCATCAAATCTGTCTCTTTCCTCTTCTGTTTGCTCTTGAAACAGGTTTTAGTCTGATGTCCCAACATGTGGTAAACCTAAACCATCTGTTCTAAGATTTCCCCAGAATCTTCAGTTTCCCGTGCCGGAGTCTCACATGCTCTTTAGCATAATGTTCTCTTTCTGTACTCTTCCTAGCACAAAATTCTCACTTTGTGTTCTTCTTATGACCAGAGCAGAAACAAACCTTTCCTGAGTAGTCAGGAGCAGGAAAATGTCCTTTGTTTTTGTTTTGTAGAGCGTGCCTAAAAATTCCACACCTTGATTTCTAGAGGCCCTTAGAGTGCTGCTGGCTTAGATCACGAATGAAAAATTCAGATGTGGACAGGTGTGGAAAGCCAAGGGATCAGACTGGGGGATTCTGGGTGTCTCCAATTCGGCAGAACAAATGGCAAACAACAGGTGTCCACACATGTACCGACCCATGAAGCACTCATGCTCAAAACTCACTTTGGGATTACCTTTTCTCATGAAACCTTCCCCTTCTTTCTGCAGCCCCCACCACCCCATCTCTACAGGGCTAGAGAAATTATGCATTCTGCAGACCTTACGTTATAGGTACCAGGAGGTTATGTGTGACTCACTTAGGACTGGCTTTAGGACTCAAAAGTTCTGATATTTTCAGGCTGTTCATTACTTATAGAATGTTGCATCCAACCTACAGATGTTGCATAATAATTAAAATGTATATGTCGGTTTAAGCAAACACACAGGGGCAGCCAGAACTGACGAGATGGAGATGGAGACCTGTTGAATTGAGAACCCAGTCTAGGACCCTCAGAGTCAGAGTGCTCTCCTAAAATAGAAGACATTTGGCTGGGCACAGTGGCTCACACCTGTAATCCCAGCACTTTGAGAGACCAAGGCAGATGGATCACCTGAGGTTAGGAGTTCAAGACCAGCCTGGCCAATGTGGTGAAACACTGTCTCTACTAAAACTACAAAAATTAGGCGGGCATGGTGGTGGGCACCTGTAATCCCAGCTACCTAGGAGGCTGAGGTAAGAGAACTGCTTGAACCTGGGAGATGGAAGTTGCAGTGAGCCAAGATCGCACCATTGCACTCCAGCCTGGGCAACAGGAGCGAAACTCCATCTTAAAAAGAAATAAAAAAAAATAGAAGACATTTTCTGGTCTGGGCGCGGTGGCTCATGCCTATAATCCCAGCACATTGGGAGGCAGACGAATCATCTGAGGTCAGGAGTTTCAGACCAGCCTGGCCAACATGGTGAAACCCCATCTCTACTAAAAATATAAAAATTAGCTGGGTATAGTGGCAGGCACCTATAATCCCAGCTACTCAGGAGGCTGAGGCAGGAGAACCGCTTGAACCTGGGAGGCGGAGGTGGCAGTGAGCTGAGATTGAGCCACTGCACTCCAGGCTGGACAACATGACTCTGTCTCAAAAAAAAAAGAAGACATTTTCAGGCTGGGGAAGAAGGCATATTATGGAAAAAAGAATCAATATGAGTTTTCTTAATGTTGGGCTCAGAAATGTGATAGGTGAACGTTAGAAAGTGGGCATTCCACTCACTATTTTGTAAGGTAGACAGAAACCATAGCCAAAGACTAACAAAAACAAAAATTTTGTAAGCTTTGTCTTACCCCACACTTGTTATTGCTATTCCTTGTTTGCTTCTAGGAGTGATGGCAGGAAACACTTAAAACTAATAATGTCTGTGTGCTGGTCATCAGATGCATTAACACAGCAGGGAGTTTAGGAAGCTACATGCTGCTTCTAAGCCAGGCTTAGAGGAAAGGACCCCAGAGGATGGGTGGCCACCTCCAAAGGAGAGGAAGCAGTTTGAGTACCTAGGTCTGAAGCAAAGAAGGAAGAAGAGAGCTTTGGGTGAGGTGTACTTGGGAGGTAGCAATTGGTCTTGAGAAAGGACTGGGCCAAGCAGCAGCAAAATTCATGTGTGAACAAAGGTTGCTCGTAGCAGCATTGTCTGTAATAGCCAAACTGGGAAAGACCCAGGTGTCCATCAAAAAGGAATTACTAAATAAATTATGGAACAGCTTTACCATGTAATAGCACACAACCATTAAAAAGACTGAAGAGGGCCAGGCATGGTGCCTCACACCTGTAATGTCAGCACTTTGGGAGGCTGAGGTGGGTGGATCACCTAAGGTCAGGAGTTCGAGACCAGCCTGGCCAACATGGCAAAACCCAGTCTACTAAAAATACAAAAATTAGCCGGGCATGGTGGCGGGTGCCTATAATATCAGCTACTTGGGAGGCTGAGGCAGGAGAATTGCTTGAACCCTGGGGCAGAGGTTGCAGTGAGCCGAGATTGTGCTACTTCATTCCAGCCTGGGAGGCAAAAGAAAAAAAAACCCATAAAAAAAAAAAAAAAAAAAAAAAAAAAAGAAAAGAAAAAAAAGACTGGAGAGGATCTAAAGGTGCTGATATGAAAAGATACCTGAGATATTTTTGTGAAATATGAAAGTGAAAACAGTAAAGTGCACAATATATATGCATATTGCGAAATCCCACTTGTTTGTGGGGTTTTTTTTTAAGGATAGCCATGCAATATTTTCTTGCATATTCTCGTATGTACATAGAAAATGTCTGGAAAGAAATAACACAAAACTGTTAGTGCCTCATCCAACTCAGCCCTCTAAGATTGGGACATACCAAACGAGGCACCAAGAAATACCACTTTCTTGGCGTTTCCCTCATGTGGCCCAGGCTGGAGTGTGGTGGTGCTATCTCTGCTCACTGCAACCTCTACCTCCCAGGTTCAAGCGACTCTCCTGCCTCAGCCTCCTGAGTAGCCGGGATCACAGGCACTTGCCCCCATGCCCGGCTAATTTTTGTATTTTTAGTAGAGATGGAGTTTTACCATGTTGGCCAGGCTGGTCTCAAACTCCTGACCTCAGATGATCCGCCTGCCTCGGCTTCCCAAAGTGCTGGGATTACAAGCGTGAGCCACTGCCCCCGGCCAGAATGACTACTTTCAAATTTATCATCTTTTATTCTGTTTGAGAGTTTTAAAAAACCTTTTATGATTTAAAAATTTTCTTTTCTGCAGAAGGCTTTGAGGGTTTCAGCCAAGTGAATTTCAGGATTTACAATGTTTGAAAGTGTTATCTCCCAATGCTAATTTCAAATAAGAATATGCGCTTTAATCTTCTGCTTTTTTCTTTTTCTCAGGATGGTGGACAAAATTGTAGTATTAATATATACTCCATTCATGCACATGCAGAATATTTAGAAAGAATGACTATATTCTAAGCCATGGAAGGATTCAATGAGATGTCAATAAATCGGTAGCATAGAAATAATACGCTGTGTCCACAATGCAATACGATTAGAAATCAAAGGCAAAAGTACTCTATTTAAGTAATAGTTAAATAACCAATTTACGACACAGTCCAATTCTAAATTCTCTAACAGAGTTAACATACAGAAAAAACTGGTACTAATGAATCTTCCACGATTTTTACCTTCACTCCTAAATATTATTTTTTCTCACCAATGGATTTGCATCACACTCTCCTAATTATGAAGAGAACATTCATTGCTCCTGAGTTGAACTCCATGTAAATAAATGAACTAGTTAATTTATAGCTCACCTCCTTCCATAAAGATTTGAAGGCAGTTCGGTTGCTTGCGAACTCAATTCTGAATCTGGAGAAACCTTTCTTGCCAGTCAGTGGTTTTAACACTAATTTATTAAAGCCATGAAAATTCCTCCAAGATCCTAACTGTTGGCTACAGGCACCAGTATTTGAAAGACTCTGTTTTTGTCTGGAGAGGTGCTCACACACCTGCCAGGCAATGTCATGCTTAGATACTGACATAGACAGATGCTCAAATATATCTTATGTGAAGGAAAAAAAGTTGCAAGACAATGTGTAATGTGTACTGTATGAATTGGTAGATTATCTAATTTGCAAATCGGGTATATGCTTGGGGCACCAAGAAAGCAAAAACTCCACAACTTTTTGAAAGAATACATTTTTAAAAATACTGAAATAAATATTAAAGAAAAAATAAAAGCTTTGACTTTTTGCTTGTTTTATTGTTTAGTATTTTAATATTGAATTATACATGAATAGGCCCAGGGGACATGGTAACCATTTCTAGTCTTAGGGTTGCTTAAGTTCTAAGTCTGGCTATGATTTTATAAAAATATTTTATATTTTTCATTATAAAATGTATATTTAAATATATATTTTTTATTTATATTTATCTTTTAAATTTTATTATAAAAATAACTTTTGTAAACTTTACATTTATTTCTGTATATTAAATGTTCATATATGCAGGGAAAGCAATCTGAATAAATGTACCTTAACTTTAAAATGGTTATATCTCTGAAAGACAGGATTTTTAACATCTACCTTATATGTTCCTGTAACTTTTGACATTTTTACAATGAGTTTGAATTATTTTTATAATCAGGAAAACAATGAAGATGAAAACAAAATAAAATATAAAGTGCTGGCAGTGGGCAGTTAGGCCTTGTCCAGGAATATCACTCATCAGTTGTGTGGTTGTGTGTGGTCTCGCCTCCGTTGCAGGCTGCTGAGATATTGCTGCCCAGCCTGAAGCTTCATCCTTGATTCACTGCAGTTTCCTTTGATTCCTCTGTCCTGCTGCTGCCACCTCTGACCTGTGTTCCCCTCGTCAGATGGGGCTTGCCTGACATTCATCTGACTATTAAGATTCCAAACCCTGTTTTTCTCTTTTCCAGCTGACCCCCTGGAATTGACATTACCTCAGACCCTCTAATAAATCCTCAGCTCTTTTTCCTATGTAAACACCCCCTCTGGGCTGTCTTCTTGTGTGATTCAGAGCTTTATGTAAATATTCTGGCAAGGTGGGTAAATATAAAATTTGGATGTGGGGCCAGGGATGGTGGCTCATGCCTGTAATCCCAGCACTTTGGGAGGTGGAAATGGAAGGATTTCTTGAGGCCAGGAGTTCCAGATCAGCCTGGACAACATATCAAGGACTCCCTCTCTACCAAAAAAAAAAAAAAAAAATTAGCTGGGCATGATGGCATGCACCTGTAGCCCTAGTTACTTGGAAGGCTGAGGTAGGAGGATTGCTTGAGCTCAAGAGTTTGAGGCTGCAGTGAGCGACCGTTGCATCACTACACTCCAGCCTGGGTAGCAGAATGAGTTTCTATTTCTAAAACAAATAAATGAAATGTAGATACAATCAATTAAAGACATTGAGCACAGTGAGTTTTCATAAGCTATGTTTCAATGGGAGGTAGCAATGATACCAGCATAAAAGCCAGCCTTGGCTGGGTGTGGTGGCTCACACCTATAATCCTAGCACTTTGGGAGGCCGACGGGGCGTGGATCACTTAAGGACAGGAGTTTGAGACCAGCCTAGCCAACATGGTGAAATCCCGTCTCTACTAAAAAAATACAAAAATTAACCAGATGTGGTGGCGGGCACCTGTAATCCCAGCTACTCAGGAGGCTGAGGGAAGAGAATTGATTGAACCTGGGAGGTAGAGGTTGCAGTGAGCCAAGATCGTGCTACTGCACTCCAGCCTGGGCAACAGAGTGAGACTCTGTTTAAAAAAAAAAAAAAAAAGAAAAAGAAAAGCCAGCCTTTCTCGGGATGAGGATCCTCACTGGAACACAGAGCTTTGGCCAGCTGGCAGCAAGGAGACTACAGTGTTCGGAGAGGAGGTGGGTATCAGGTGGTGATGGGGGACTTTGATGGGCTGAGGGGACGTCTCTGGGTAGAGAATTCATCAGGGGCTGGAGCTTCCTGAAGACAAAGGCTGCTAGGGCCAACTGGGATTTACTGGGCTTTAGCTAATCCTTGGTTTGGAGACACACAGATTACCTGTCTGGCCTGTTCATTAGTGTGTTATAGACAGATGAAAACCTGATAAAGGAGAGGCCCAGGAGAACAGAACTCCTGTGAGGTGAGAGGCCCCCTCCCCAAGGTAAGGCCGATGGCCACTCTGAGCGGGTCTTGCTTGATGGATAGTTGGCTACCCAAGGAGGGAGGGAGAGAGAAAGAGAGAGAATTGAAGGGGAGAGTAGCACCCAGTGAGGGCTTCCGGTAACCTTATCTATCAGAAAGGAGTCGATGGTACAGATTCGAGACCTGCAAAAAATTTAAAAAGAAAGAAAAAAATGACAAACCAAAAAAAAAAAAAAAAAAAAAAAGAGGAGTCAAGGGGCAGGCGTGGGAACCAAGCCTTGTTACACCTGTAAGATTCTTGATTACGTGTGGCTTCCTCAATCATGTTGTTTATATTTTCCACATCTGTTTCCATGGTGATTAGCAGTAAATCAGTAGCAGCAAAGCAATAAAAGCTTTAAAATAAAATGTATTTGTCTTTGGGGAGCAGCAAGAAAGGAGGAGCTGGGGAGGCTGGCAAAGGTACCCTGAAGGAGATGAAAGCAGGTTGGTCCCAGGGTCCACTGCAAGAAGGTGAAGGAGTTCCAGATTTGGCAGCAAGCCTGGGCTGAGGAGGACCCTTGGGGGCTTATTTTAAAACAACCACAACAATGAAAACCCCAACCCTTCTCTTATTTTACTTGTCCTTCCATTGTGGCATTTATTTCACACCTACTTGGAGATAATAAATTATCCTGTGGTCTGGGTGCAGTGATCGCGCCTGTAATCTCAGTACTTTGGAGGCCAAGGTGGTTGGATCACTTGAGCCTAGGAGTTGGAGACCAGCCTGGCCAACATGGTGAAACCCCTTCTATACAAAAACTACAAAAATTAGCCAGTCATGGTGGTGCACTCCTGTAGTCCCAGCTACCTGGAGGCTGAAGTGGGAGGATTGCTCAATAGAGCCCAGGAGGTGGAGGCTGCAAGGAGCTGAGATTGAGCCACTGCACTCCAGGCTGGGTGACAGAGTGAGACTGTCTCAAATAAATAAATAAATAAATAAATAAATAAATAATCCTGTGATCATTTGCTTTTATATTTTCAGCTAGATGTAAGAATGAAACCATGTCTCACATGTTCCTATATTTCCAAGCAGCTGATAGAGAACAGGGCATGTTTCAAGGGCTCAGTATGTTTTTCTTTCTTTTATTGATTAAACAGAATCTTACTTCTATGTACATATGTATAATGCATAAATGTGCCCTTTTTGCTTCCTCTTTTTCCTGGGCTCCCTCCTCCCCATCTTCTCAAAGTCATACAATCATATGCCAATAGAATGCACACATACATACATAGGTTTTTTGTCAATATATATTTCACAAAAATATGATTATATCATATTATACACTTTTCTGCCACTTGCTTTTTTTCCTCAACAATACCTTTTGGAAATCTACCAAGTGAACTTCTACAATACCATCTCATTCTCTTTTTTCTTTTTAGATGGAGTCTCACTCTGTTGCCCAGGCTGGAGTGCAGGGGCAAGATCTTGGCTCAGCCTTGATCTCCCAGGTTTGGGTGGTCCTCCTATCTCAGCCTCCCAAGTAGTTGAGACTACAAGCACATGCCACCATGCCTGGCTAATTCTTTGTATTTTTTTTTTTTTTTTTGAGACGGAGTTTCGCTCTTGTTACCCAGGCTGGAGTGCAATGGCGCGATCTCGGCTCACCGCAACCTCCGCCTCCCGGGTTCAGGCAATTCTCCTGCCTCAGCCTCCTGAGTAGCTGGGATTACAGGCACGCGTCACCATGCCCAGCTAATTTTTTGTATTTTTAGTAGAGACGGGGTTTCACCATGTTGACCAGGATGGTCTCGATCTCTTGACCTCGTGATCCACCCTCCTCGGCCTCCCAAAGTGCTGGGATTACAGGCGTGAGCCACCGCACCCAGCCTCTTTGTATTTTTTTTATAGAGATGGGGTTTTGCCATGTTGCCCAGGCTGGTCTTGAACTACTGTACTCAAGTGATCTGCCTGCCTCAGCCTCCCATGGTGCTTGGATTACAGGCGAGAGCCACCATGCCTGTCCCGTCATTCTTTTTAATAGTCAGAGGTGTGGCTGTGCTATATATAACTTATTCAAGGTGTGGTTCTGCTGGAGGGCCTGGCTTCCTGAAACTGATTGTTCACATTTCTTTCCAACGTGGCACTTGGTGACATCAGGCTGGTAGCTTGAAATCAGATATGACGGGAATATTTACATCATAGAAATCTGCAAACACTGCAAACCAGGGCTTTTTCCTGGTTTTAACTAGCATACCACTCAGTGCCTATTATTGAGTTTTAATTTGTTTCTGTTTTTTTCCCCAGGGTCGGGGAGAAGAATGGCCAGTACAAACAATGTTAGTGTGTGTGTGTGTGTGTGTGTGTGTGTGTGTGTGTGTGTGTATGTATATATGTATAATCTCTTGGTGTTTGTACTTCTATGGGACATAAGAGTGTGATTGATGGGTCAAAGGGAATATATGCTTTCAATTTCCAAAGATGTTGCTGGATTATAGAAGGTTGTAGACATTTGCATTTCTACCAGCAATGTAAAAATTGTTTTCCTTCTATCCCTGTCAGCAATGGAAATTACCCTCATTTTAATTTTTGCTAGTCTAAAAGGTATCAAATAATATCGGACTATATTTTAATTTGCATCTCTCTGAACACTAATAATTTTGAGCTTCTTTCCGTATGCACGTTGACCATTTAAGTATGCTCTTTCGTGTGCGTCCGTTGATGCCCTTTGCCTATTTTTCTATTATATGTCTCCCTTTTGTCCACTTATAAAATCTTTTTATTTTTTAAAAGTCATCTGTCCTATACATTACAAATATTTTCTCCCAAGTCTATTCTTTGTCTATTGACTTTGTTTTATCTTTGGCCATACAAAAGTGTTTTTTTTTTTTTTGGGACGGAGTTTCGCTCTTGTTACCCAGGCTGGAGTGCAATGGCGCGATCTCGGCTCACCGCAACCTCTGCCTCCTGGGTTCAGGCAATTCTCCTGCCTCAGCCTCCTGAGTCGCTGGGATTACAGGCACGCGTCACCATGCCCAGCTAATTTTTTGTATTTTTAGTAGAGACGGGGTTTCACTGTGTTGACCAAGATGGTCTCGATCTCTTGACCTCGTGACCCACCCGCCTCGGCCTCCCAAAGTGCTGGGATTACAGGCTTGAGTCACCGCGCCCGGCCTCAAAAGTGTTTTTTAATTGTTACAAGGTAAAATAAAATATGTCTATATTTTCTTTTATAGCTTCTGGATTTCCAGTCTTGGTTTACAAAGCACCCCCCTTCCTGCCTCCATATTGAACATGTAGCCTCCTAAATTTTCAAGATTGTTATTGTCTTATTTTTTTACATTTGTTTTTAATCTATATGGAGTTTATATTTGTATGTGGTATAAAATAGGAGTCCCATTTTATTTTCTTCCAGATGGAAGTTGTCTTGGCACCATTTATTAAATAATCCATTCTTTCATGGAATTGAAATACCAAGTATGTCATATAGTAAATTTTCATGTATATACTTGGTCTGTTTCTGGGTTCTCTATTTTATTCCAGTGATCCATTTATCTATTCCCATGCCAATACCAAATTGATTTAATTACAGTGGTTTTATAGTACTTTCTGATATCTAGGAAGACAAGTCTCACCCTTTATTTTTCTTTTTTACATTTTTATTTGCCATTCTAAAGCATTTATCCTTCTGTATAATTTTAGAATGACTTTATTTAATTTTCCCTCCAAATCAAAACTTTCTTGTTACCTAATTAGAATCACATCAAATGTGTCCATTAATTTTGGGAAAATTGACATTTTAATCAATATTCTTTTATCCTTTCCAAAGATATTTACTGAGTATACCTACTTTGCAACAAGCTCTGGAGATACAGCAGTGAAGAAGACAGAAATGATCCCTACTGTCTTTGAGTCCAGGTTATCTTATTTATAAATAAACGGCCCAGTAATTCCACTCTTGGGTATATACTCAACAGCAATGAGTGCTAACAACACCACCAAAACCAGGTGCTGTGGTGCACATCTGTAGTCCCAGCTACTCAGAGGTGGGGCAGGAGGATCGCTTGAGGCCAGGAGTTTGAGGCTGCAGTGCACCATGATCATGTGGGAGAATAGCCACTGCACTCCAGCCTGGGCAACACAGTGAGACCCCCATCTTTAAAAGAAAAAAACTGAGTGCTAACATCTATCATGAAACAGATATGAGAGTACCCACAGCAGTTTTAGGCATAATAGACAAAAACTGGAAGTAACACAAATGTCCCAACAGTAGAATAGATAAATAAATTGTGGTATAT
Organism: Sapajus apella; assembly: GCF_009761245.1. Lineage (NCBI taxonomy): Eukaryota > Metazoa > Chordata > Mammalia > Primates > Cebidae > Sapajus > Sapajus apella. Next base: position 4,431,508 of record NW_022436953.1, on the reverse strand, counting down.
TTCTGCAATGTATTACCACACAGCAATGAAAAAGAATGAACTATTGATTCCCACAACATCATAGATGAATCTCACAAATATTATATTGAGCACGAGAAGGTAATCACAAAAGAGCATATACCAAGTGATTCCATTTCTATGAAACTTAAAAACAGGCAAAACTCATTTAGAGAGAGGGTAGAATATGGCTACTTTTGGGAGGTGGATTCATATTGACTGTGAGGAGACACAAGGAAACCGTCTGAATGAGAAGTGTGGTGGTCATGCTTCATATTCACTCTAACTGGTGATTACATGAATACATACACAGTATACCTTCAGCAAGCCAGACACTGTGAACCATCCATTTTACTGTTTGCATTTTGTACTTCAATTAAAACCAAAAAGGATAAAGGTCAGTTTATCCACACAGAATTCTCCCCTCTACATCAGGGTGCCTAGGATAAGCAGCCATCTGTGGACCTCTGTCTTATGCCTTCTCCATCTCTGAAACACCGAGTTTTCTAGTGCTTTCTAGGCTGGGCTATTGCAATCTGGAATCTACAGCAGCTGCTGCTCATATCATCATTTCCCAGCCCTCCTTTAAAAAAATAATGCATTAAAAAAAAATCTCTTGATGGACTACAGTATTGTGGAAAAGCAACAGACCTGGACCAGCCAGCTCAGACTCCCTCTCCCTGACTGGTCAATGAGAAACCCTGGGTTTATGTGCCTTACCCCCAAAAGAGTTATAAAGTTTAGTAAGTGCCTGGAAAGCAGGCAAGACTCTGCGATGCAATCTGGATCACCCATTACCAATTTGCTTTGCTCACCCACCGTAGTGGCTGGGCCTTATGCTTCCTAGGGGAAAATGAGCAGTTTGAATGCCTGCCCCCTCCTTCTCTCCACTCCCATCTTATCCACTCTCCTCCCTTTGTTCTCCATTAATGTGTTCTCTAATGTGGGGGTGCCCATATTTGTGGCTGTCTGGGGAGAAAACTTTGAGCCAAACTTGGGGCTTCACACATAACCCCAAGTTGTAAGCATGGGCTGTAGCCTGCAGAGGTTACAAAAGGCAGATTACCATGCGGTGCTGCAGTTGCCTTTATTTCGTGCCATTTTTTGTATTTCTGCTCTCTAGGGTGGTGACTCACCGCTTTCCAGTTCAGTGTGAGGACATGTCCCACAGTGTTGACTGCCTGATGCTCCTGGAGGACATTCCTAACCCACCACTCACCAAGTTATTAGAAATCTAACTCCGAAATCACTAATCCCCAAATAGCCTCTATTCTCTCAACTGCTGGCTTCCTTTCTTTGATTTTATGCACAGTAGTTCTAAACTCAAGGCCAAAAATTCGACCCCATGTGGAGCCACTTTCAAAGGAGAACCAAAATGCTAGGACTAGAGGGGGATTTGAATAGCAGCTAATTGTCAGTTTGTCTAGTGAATAAAGCTTCCTCTCTCCCCTGAGCAAGCTGGTTATTTGTTAAAGTTTGCTGGGGTTTTGGAGCACCTCGCTGTTAGGGGCAGCTCAAACTCAGCAGTTTTAATTATTAATCAGGTCAAAGGCTGATGACAGTTTTTCTTCTCTTCAGGGGAGGGTCTTGAGAGTTCACAGGAGGGGATGTCCAAGCCCTTGTCCTGTGACGGGTGGAAAGGAAGGAAGGAGGGAAACGATTCAAGCCAGACCGGTCCCGAGTTCCTAATGGTTCCTTTGCCCTAGACAGACAGTGTTGGGAAGTCGCTTAATCTGCCTCTGGGTTCATTTTAAACAAATATAGGTCTTCATCCTTTCCAGAGGGCTGTGGCTTTCTGAGTTGATAAAAACTCCAGACTTGACAGAATATGTTAAAATTTTGTACCCTTGCAAACTGGAGTGCAGAAAAGGTGGTAGGCTCTTCAAATGTGTCCACTCTGAGCTGTCACCTTCCTCAGGGTGGGAGTGGGGAGGGGTGCCCTCTGCTTGTGCACACGTGGAAAGGGCATGAGGCTTTTTCCAGTGTGTCTGTAACATTTCCAAATACACCGACTCGACTACTGCCCTCCCTCCCACACTTCTTTCCTGATCCCTGTGGGTCTCCTTTCTCCTTTTGGCCTGAGACCCCAACTTGATAAGATCCAGAAAGGTCTCTTTTGCATCTGCCTGTTTGTCAGCCATTCTAAACGATTCCAGCAGCCTCTGCCTCCCTCCCTTGTTGCTAGGCAGATTCCCTGGTTGCTATGCTTCTTCCCTGCTTCAAAAAGATGTACAAATTTCCGGTGACCCACTCAACCATCCACCCACCCACTCACACACTGACAAAACAAATAGGTCCTAAATACCAACCAGATGTGAAACCCTGTGCCCAGCATGGAATAGTTCCAAATGGAAAGACAGACAGCAAATCTAGGGGTATCTGATATAGAGGTGACCAGTTGTCAGCGGGGTGATAAGCATGCTGTCTCCTGGGAGTTTTCTCAGGGGACAGCCACGGACTTGGAGAGTTTTCTCTGATCCTCAGTCTTATGGGTGCAGAAAACTTATTTTCTATGCAACCAGAAACACATCCTAATCCTGGTGGCAAAAGCATATTGATCAGGCTTGAGAGACTGATGCCTAAAACCAGAATGTGAATTTATTAATTTATTAATTTATCACGAGAAACCTGTCACATGGATCCAAGATAATCCACTTTTCTGGAAATGATGGTGTCACTGAAGGATTTTGGAGAGCTGGTATAGGGCACCAGTATGCATAGGAAAGAAAGTATATCTATACTAATTTTAACAGACTTACTACACATCAGGCAAAATGCCAGATGGTTTACATGTGCAATTTTATTAGCTCCTCCTAGCAACCATGAGAGGGAGCTACAAAACACTCATTCCAATGTCACAGAAAAAGCAGTTCAGGTTAAATGACTTAATTCAGGTCTTCCAGCTGATAGATGACAGAACCAGAATTTGAATCCCAAAGCCCATGGTTGGACCAATGGATTCCAGCTACTTGGCAATAGTCGGATGACATGTTGGATTGGAGGCAAGTTGGGTAATGAATGCTAAGGTGCTGATGAACGAGCCTGATGGAAATTTCCAATAAACGATGGAGCACGTGGAAGTGGAATTCTGTTGAACCTAGATCTAGAGATGGAAATTGGAGACATCATCTAGCATTTAGCTCACTTCTTCTGGAGGTGCTCTGAGTGACCAGTTTCTCAATCCTTGGTGACAGTTGATAAATAGTTGTGCTTGTTAGCTTTGCTACATTGTCCAGTGTAGCAATGGAATATAGGAAGGTCAGGTGGGTTGGCATCTAACTGGTGTGGAACAGGGGACCTGAGAGGGATTGCTAGGGCTGGGAGTTCAGAGAGAAAGCCTTCTGGAATAATAGCTTCACCACCATCCTGCCAGGCAGACGTCAATCCAAGAGTCCCAGCACCAAAGCCTACCAACAGACAAAGATCTTAGCTTTTTTGTTTGTTCTTTAAAGAGACAAGCTCTCACTCTGTCACCCAGGCTGGAGTACAGTGGTATTCACTGTAATCTCAAACTCCTGGGCTCAAGCTATCCTCCTGCCTCAGCCTCCCAAGTAACTGGGACTATAGGTGGGTACCACCACGCCCAACTAGTTTTCTAAAACAATTTCTGTAGACACAGGCTCTCACAATGTTGTCCAGTTTGGTCTCAAACCCCTGACCTCAAGCAATTCTCCCACCCTAGCCTTCAAAAGTGTTGGGATTACAAGAGTGAACCACGATGCCCAGCCGATTTAAGCTTTAAGGAAGGTAGAGGCAGCCTTGGGGATAGGGTGGCATGTTTGTGGATGGAGCAGAGTCATTGAGCTCTCTGGAAGGGGCAGCCCAGAACCTGCATAGGAAGGTCGACAAGGAAGTGCATTATTCATTCAGGGGCCTGGTCAGGAGCCCCAGCCAGGGGCCAGAGCAGACACAGCATAGCCGAGATCTGGGAGTCAAATTCAGACAGGAGCCTGGGTGGCATGGTCTGAAAGCCAAGAACTCAATCAGACATGGCAATGGTGTTAACCTCTGTGGAAACAAGAGCGACTCCATCTCGGATGCTAATCCGCCATGTTGACTTCTGAATAGCCCCAGTCCACTGAGTGCCTCCTGATTCCCACTTTGTTTATTGTCCCTAGTGTAAGAACAAAGCAACCTTGATGTTATCACACGAATTATAGGCTATGACGCATGTAGCATTCTTGCCTGTTCTGGAGGGGTGCCTTGCATTGTCCTGCTGGAGTGTGTGCACCCTTTCCCTGTGGTATATAAGACATGGGTCTGGGGAGTAACAGCGTGGAAATCTACTTATCTCGCATCCACGCAAGACCATGCTTCTCTCTGTAAGTTCCCCAATAAAACACCCTTTACCGACAAATCAGATTTGTCTACCTCATTCTTTGCTTCTCGGCTCCTTCAGCATTTGGGGGCCGCTTTGCAAGTGGCCTTTTCCCAGAACAACCTCTATCTCAGGCTAAAGTCCAGTCCCTAAAGAACTGAGGGAGAGTGAGGAGCAAGGAGGTCAAAAAGCAGCACCTTTTCTTCCCTCCCTTCTTAGCCCCGTGTTCTTGCAACAAACTATTCTGGGTCTAGACTTGAATTATGCCGGGGAAGGAATTTGTGTTCCATAAGTTGTCTGTTTCTCTGCTTTTGTAATTTACTTTTTTGGCGTTCCCCCCAGTTTCCTAGCAAAGTGCTTTTTGAACAATCTCAGCCTTGTCTGGATGCCTGAGATTTGCCCACATTTGGGCTGAGACAGCCAAGGGGTTCCAGGGCCCCAGGAAATTTAGTATGGTGGGGCCAGCAGCTGTCTCAGCTGGATTTGCAGGAAACAGCTGGTGGAGCCAGGGCAGAGAGAGGTGAAATCTTGAGAGAGGAAGAGATTGAGAAAGAGAGAGATGGGAGCAGCTGCAATTGCTAAGCTCTTCCCCGCCTGGGTTCTTCCATTACAGAGGCCTGCCACCAATTCCAGCTCTCCCCACCCTGGCTTTACTCGAGAAGAAATAAACAAGTTAAAGTAGTGATGCCCCAGGGACTAGAAACAGTGAGCATGGACAGTATCTGATGGGGAATCAGATGTAGGGCTCTTACCTTAGAGCCTGGCTTGCTCACCTGCAAAGCTTAACCACACCTGGGTTGTGATTCAGTTGGAGGGTTATTATGCCTCAGACGTTAGACCATGATATTTGGGGATAAGGTCCAATCAGGGAACATGGCATTCAATTGAAATAGCAGGGAATTGGAGGAAATTGGGCTTCTCTTGTTAGTTTAGTAAACTGAGACTCTCTCAAAGATTTGTGCATGGCTCTGGCCTGGGCCTGATAGGAGGCCCTCCCCCACCCGCTACCTCCCTTACTCGGTGAACTATGATTTTTCTTTTTACTTAAAGACCTCGAATTATGAAATAACCAGGGAAACACATGAATTCCTTGACTTATTGCTAGTTGACCCTTTGGGAGAAATGGCTGAGGTTAGCAAGGTGCCAGAGTTATTCAGAAAGTTCTGGGGTACCTACCTCTAACCCACGAATACTTTGCAGACGCAGGCTTGTTTCCTGGGCAGCAGCGGTTAAATTGAAATCTTGATTCTCTTGGTAACTTGATGGCTTAGTTTAGGCCTCAGGTTGCTGTTCCATGAACTGCCTTGAAATTTAATCACCCAAATTTATTTCCTAGAGTGTTTTTTACCATCTCCTCCTCTAGGCCCATTAGTCACCATCCCGTGACCTGACAGAATGATTATTAAAGACCCTGTGGTTCCCTTTCACTAGATTTAGGGGTGTTGGTAACTCTGGAGGCAAGTTCTAACTTGGGTCACAGTTGGGTGGATTTTCCCTAAATTGGTTGTGAATCTTCCCTCAAGGCACCTGGAGGCCTGAGAGAATTACACAGTGTACCTCTGGTTTCTTCTTTAAAGCTGGCTAAATGGATACTGGGCTCTTCTAGGGCTGGTGTTTTCAGGCTGGGGGTTATATTATCCTTTGCCCCCAAGCACATTACTGCCATCTCCCAGCTTCAATTTCCCTTTTGGTAAAAGGGGGATAATGCCCATAAAATGTCCGTGCTAAGCCTGGCACATCAGCGTGCAACGAAAGGTTCGCTCCCTTCCCTTCCAGCAGGTACTAGACCTGGGCCTTCCTTTGAGGATATTGGAGGAGAAATTTTATTAGTCCGGTTTCGAAGCTTTCTTACAGAACTTTATTTCAAGAATAGTTCATGAATGTTTAACTGTCTCCCACTTCCAACCTAGTCCTCTTCTAAAGCAGGAGCTGCAGACCACGTGCGGTGGTTCTCGCCTGTAATCCCAACACTGGGAGGCAGGGGTGGGTGGATCGCTTGAGCCCAGGAGTTTGAGACCAACCTGGGCAACGTGGTAAAACCACATCTCTACCAAAAACTACAAAAAAATTAGCAAGGCATGATGGCGTGCGCCTGTAGCCCTAGCTACTCGGGAGGCTGAGGTGGGAGAATCACCTGAGCCAGGAATCTTGAGGCTGCAGTGAGTCATGATGGCATCACTACACTCCAGCCTGGGTGACTGAGCAAGATCTTGTCTCAAAAGAAAGAAAGAAAAAAGTAGAGGCTGCATGGAGGTACCAGGCAGGTAATACAAATACATAGCAAGCTGACTGGGCACTGTGGGGCCTGCTGAAGGGAAGACACTGTCTCTCTCCTAGAAAGTTGTTTCCAGATGAGAATGAAGTTCAGTATGATTTTACCACTTTTAAAGAGAAGCGAGGGCCGGGTGAGGTGGCTCACGCCTGTAATCCCAGCACTTTGGGAGCCTGAGGTGGGCAGATCACCTGAGGTTGGGAGTTTGAGGCCAGCCTGATCAACACTGAGAAACCTCGTCTCTACCAAAAATACAAAAAATTAGCCGGGGGTGGTGGTAAATGCCTGTAATCTCAGCTACTTGGGAGGCTGAGGCAAGAGAATCTCTTGAACCCTGGAGGAGGTTGCAGTGAGCCAAGCTTGCGCCATTGCACTCCAGCCTGGGTGTCAAGAGTGAAACTCCATCTCAAAAATAAAAAATAAAAAAGGAGAAGCCAGATATCAGCATGTATGATGAAAAGTCTCAAATTTTAAATATTTTCAATTAATTAAAAAATTTAAAATATTGGGTAGGTGACATATAATATAGCTTCCCACTGGTTAGGATGGCAGCAGGAAGCCTCTACCCTAGGCAGGCCCTGGATAGGGTGTTCTTGTTTTTGAGGCCACTCCCTGGCTCCCCAGGACTGGACCTTCCTACTGTCTGCTTGCTTGGCCTCTGGAGGTAACTACACGAGCCTTCTCCTCTCCTGCAGACATGTTAGGCCAGCTAAAGTCTATTCTGTAGAAACCTCAACCAACAAGTCAAAAGATGAGTTTCCTGCTCTTAATAGATAATTTTTATTGGTTTTGCAATAAACGTATGAAATAGAAACAATAGCAATAAACTAGCTCAACAAGAAATCGAAAGGCACAGGCCCCCAAAGCCCTTCCTGCCTCTTCTTAATGAGTCTCTAATTTATAGACCAGCTTGCAGGCCCACTTTTCTTTTTCCAAGCTTTGAAAACTTTTCCATCTTGGAGGCCCAGGTGCTCCAGAGGCTTGCGTCTCATTCCGGGACACAGCCAGACAGGAGGGGGTGGCACTGCCTTGGGGTTTGGGGGTCTGAACCTAGCCTTGTCTCCTTAAGGGGACTTGAGGGTCTGTCCCCTTTGATTTTGTGTTTATCAATGGAAGGCAGAAAAGGAGAGTGACCAGGATAAAAACTCATGCTGAAATGTCCAAGGACTCCAAGTTTACATTTTGGAGAGCACAGAGGCCAGGGAATGGGCACAGAAAGCATGCAGAGGCAGCTGCGGGGGGCAGGGGAGGGGTTTGCGCCTTCTAACCCTTGAACTTCATCTTTTGGAATGTGCAGCATATTTTTAGTTTGTGGTGCTGGGCCTTTTCCCAGGATCCAAATCGGGGTGCCCCACGCCTGCTGAGCAGCACCAAGGGAGGTAAGCTGGGTGTGGGGTGATCCTGGTGTCACTGTAGACACTGATGAGACCTCCTTGCAGCTGTTCTCAGTGGCAACTCAAGCAAGCTGGAGGCCCTGGGTCCCTGCCAGCGGGTGTTTATTTGCTGGGTTACTGGCAGTGTCAGATGAATGATAGCTAAAGTCAGAAGGGCTCAGTGCTCCATCTGAACATTTCCCCTGGGGCCTGTAGCCCAAAGAACAGGTTATCTGTGTTCCTGATCACGCCTCAAAGAAAGTGCACGCCTCCTCCAGGCTCATGCTGAAACCGTGAGAGTGAGGAAAGACGACCAAGTGGGGTTTCCGCATCCACCCCTTCAGGGATTGGATGACCCAGAGTTTGGACGGGTGGCAACAACCCTGGCAGCCCATGGCAGGAGGCAACAGAGGGCCACAGAGCACTTGGGATGCCGATGCTCTCATCACTTGGGCCAGATTGGCACTCTAACACCCCCCTTCTTGCCCCTCAGGCCATGCCCAGTGAGGGCAGCGCTGTGGACAAATCTCTTCTAGAAATTCACAGCAGCGCCTCAGCTCTCTGTGGCTCTTCTCCCCACCCCATCTCCCCTCTCCCTAGTGAGCTGGGGGAGAAAGACCGCTGACTTTGCAACCCACAGTCCCTTAAAGTCCCCATCGATGGCATGCTGTTATGCTTCGAGGACACAGGACTGTGAACTCGAAATTGTCTCGCCTTTGTCACCTCCTGGCAGGTCTTTAGAGCTCGGGGAAACAGCCGAGCGGTACAAATCGCAGTGGCGTGGTAAAGCCCCCCTAACTCCTGATGGGTTGCCTGACTCATATCCGTTTCCCTGGCAAAAAATAAGTTTTTGTTATTGCTGGCTTGGCAGAAGCACGGAAGAGTGCGCGAGGATCTACTGCCCCATGCATCACTGGCCAAATTGCCTGAGAAATCCCAGCTCTAGAACTTTTCATCGTTGGCTGTGATGTACGGAGCAGAACGGCAGCTCCATTTCCCCCGCGTGGGGCTCAGCGACGCTGGCACTTAGCAGACCTGCTCTGCTTGCAACTTCCAGCAAATGTGGCCTCTCTCATCCCCTCTTCTTGGCCTCTTATCCCCCCCACAACCTTTATCTTTCCCATCCCCCCCGTCTGCTCATCAACCCCCTCCCTGCTCTCCCCAGCAGAGCCATAGCTGGAGAATCAGGAGGAGGCCGGCAATGTCATTTCCCCATCACTCTGCAGACGATTCCACACTAATGTCCTTTTAATGCTGTGAGGCTGCACTAATTAATAAGCATCCTGCACAGCAGCCTCGCCTCGCCTCTCCTCCCCTCTCCTCCTCTTCCCTCCCTGCCCCTCCCCTCAAGCCCCTGAGAAGGCCTCGTCACATCCTGGCATCTGGCAGCAGAGAAAGGATTTCACTCTTCTACCTGGGCTGCCTGATATTGCTATGAGAGATAACTGTATACGAACCAATAATCTAGCCTGACAATCCAATTTACTGACCAATAGCGCACAATCCACCATGTCATCGGCTGTGGGGAGGCCCATAAATTAGTTCCTAGTAATTTATTCTGATCAATAGAATGGGCAAAGTCACTTGTCTCTTTAATCAAAGGCCCTCTCAGAGATGTCAGTGCAGGCGGCTGCGTGGGAGGAAGCAGGACTCCGTGAGCAACAAGGCAGTGGGTGCTGACACCTCACCCCTGCCCTGGCTTCCAGAGCCCAGCAGAAGGCTCCCTAAAATGGGGCTGGGGGGAAGGGACCCAAAGTCCAAGCTGCCTATCCTTCCCTTGGTCACCCCAACCACAAAACATTGGCTTTCAAAGAAGCTAAGGACAGAAGAGGCCAGGATGGTAATTAACAAGAGATAGACTCCAGGGAACACTGTACTGGCCCCAATCATGTCTGATTCTTTCTGAATGTTGAGAATTTTCCTTTCTCTCCTGGTCACAGGGCCCTTCCAGCCCTTGTGCTCGTGCTTCTATAAAGAGAAGGATCCTGGCCCTGTGGGTAAGAGCTTTGAATGGTGGCTCTGGCACTAGCTATGTGGCCTCAGGCAAGCTTCTTACCTTTCTGTGATCCACTTTCCTTATCTGTGAAGTGGGGCTACCTACTTCAGGGTTATTAAGATTTAGTAAATTAATTCTATGACATATAATATGTTAATATAAAATTAAATGAATAAATTAATATACGGAGTGCTTAGGACAGTGCCAACACACAGAAATCTCTCTATTGAGTGTTTGTTAACATAAACAAATACAGAGATCAAGGGAAAATGTCGATGTGCTTCTCTCTGAAGAGGTGCCAGGTCCTTGAGATGCTCTGTTTCCTGACAGCTTTGGCTGTTTCCTACCCATCTTCACCTCTTGTCCTGCTTGTCCAGAATAAGCAGATAAAGGAAGAGTGTGTTGATGCTAGCTCTTTGAAGTGACAGGGAAACTCCAAAGGCCTCCTTGCAAGGTTTTCCCCTTATCTGGGCCCTCCGGCAGAGCCAGTGTGTCGGCCTTGGGAAAACAGACTGATTTTGCTTTAGAGAAAACAGGCCTGCTATTAGACCGCAGGGAGGGAGAGGAAGGTCTGTTGCCTGTGCTGGCTGCAGGGACTGGCTTGTGAAGAAGGAGGCAGAGCTTGCTGACATGAGTAGAACACAGGAAGATGCTGGGCAGGGCGCCCTAAAGTGCAGTGGTGCAAGGGTCTGTCACCTTGGATTCTCATCCTGGCTCTACCATTCACTGGCTGTGGGAGTTTTAGCCAAGTCACTTCAGGTCTCTGGCCTTGATTCTGTATTGAGGCAGGAAGGGGTTGCACAGAGTGATCTCAGAAGTCCCTTCGGGGCCGGGTGCAGGGCTCACACTTGTAATTCCAGCACTTTGGGAGACTGAGGCAGGCAGATCATCTTAGGTCAGGAGTTGAAGACCAGCCTGGCCAGCATGATGAAACCCCATCTCTATTTAAAATACAAAAATAAGGCCGGGCACGGTGGCTCATGCCTGTAATCCTAGCACTCTGGGAGGCTGAAGGGGGGGGGTGCACCACGAGGTCAGGAGTTCGAGACCAGCCTGACTAACATGGTGAAACCCCATCCCTACAAAAAATACAAAAGGTAGCTGGGCATGGTGGTGGGCGCCTATAATCCCAGCTACTCAGGAGGCTGAGGCAGGAGAATTGCTTGAACCTGGGAAGTGAGATTGTGCCTTTACACTCCAGCCTGGGTGACAGAGAAAAACTCTGTCAAAAATAAAAAAAAAAAAAAAAAAAAGCCAGGCGTGTTGGTAGGCACCTGTAATCCCAGCTATTCGGGAGGCTGAGGCAGGAGAATTGCTTGAACCCAGGAGGCAGAGGTTGCAGTGAGCTGAGATTACACCATTGCACTTGAGCCTGGGTGACAAGAACTCAACACTGTCTCAGAAAAAAAAAAAAAAAAAAAAGTCCCTTTGGGCTCTGACGCTCTGAATTCTGCGTGAATCAGTGAGGGAGTCTGTTGGCTTTTTCCTGAGCCCCCCAACCCTGTATTCACCACAATAATCATCTGAAAGACTCCAAAACCAAGTCAGTAGCCCAGAAAAATCTGCAGTGTCTCAGGAATATTATAGTTACTAAACGGAACTAGTGTTATTTGCAGAACAGGGATGGGGTGAGAGCCAACTCATTCGGGATCAGGATTCCTGAGCCCTGGGACCCAGTTGTAACCAGGTTTCTGGATGTGCAAAGTGCCAGGGGCCTCTGTTCTGCCATCAAGGTCAAAGCCAGGACTTCTGAGTCTTGAGAAGCTTAGAGGTCTCTTTGTTCAATCATCAGCCCTTAGGGCTACCTCACAGCAGGGAAGCCCCTGCTAAAGGCACAGACTCACTGAGGCATAGAGAGGAAACTGAGCCAAAATTGCACCTGAAACTCCAGACTCCAGTGACTGTCCTTGGATCCTATCCCGGCCTCCCGTCCCCCCATAACAGCTCTGGTGTGTCTATCAGAGGTGAGCTGGATGGCTGGGGTGCAGCGGTCATTGGGTTGATGGGGCCAGGTTGGAGGCCTGAGGCCAGCCCAGGGTGGCTACATGGCAGGTGGACATAGTTTCTGGTGAGCAGGAATCTGGCACCCTCTGCTGACCCCGCGGCGGGAGACAGCTGGTCAACCAGGCTAGGCTGCAGCCACCGGGAGGGGGAAGGGTAGGGTCCAGGACCAAGAGGCAGCTTCCACTCAAAAGAGCAGCTTCCCTCTCTGAATAGATCATTTTTATTGGTTTTGCAATAAGCTTATGAGACAGGAACAATCGCAATAAACAAACCGAACAAGAAATCGAAAAGATGGACCCCGAAAGCTGTTTCTGAGCCTTTCTCACCTTCTCTTAACGAGTCTCTAATTTATAACGAACTCATGAGCTCAGCACCTCCCGGGTGCCCTGGTGCCAGGCTGGGAACCCCTAGCCTCTGCCTTGTGTGTGACCTGTCATCTCCAGGGTTCTGAGACCTGGCTCCAGAGGTGGCAGGAGACTCTGGCTAGTGGGAGAAACTGGGCCAGGGATGTCCAGGAATAGGCCAGAAGCTCCCATCATGGCTTCCTCTGGGAGGATCTGCAAAGTGCGGTCCTCCCCCACCATGCACCCCCCAACCCTGGAGAGACCTGGAGCCGGTCTGTCCAGAATCAATGGGGCTGGCTCTGGAGGGCCCACCTCCCCAAAACTTCTGCTTCGCCTCTCTGCCCAGCCCCAAGCTGCTGACACAGACATGGAAATCATGTTCCTTCCAGACTTCCAGATGAGGGCTTGGCAGGGGAAGCTGAGACAGCTAGGGGCTTCCAAACCCCCAAATTCCATGCTTCTCGGTTAGGACTGAGGTCACTGCTATGGGCTGAGGTTTTTCCCTCCTCAAGACGAGACGCTCCCTTAGGGCAGAGCCATGTCTCTCCCCTTCCTCTCTTCCCCTAAAGCCAAGGCTGTCTGTGAGGCGGGCCAAACACTTCCCATCAGACTGGGCTTCCAGGAGGTGGGGGCTGAGTCTCCTCCTTCACCTGGAGATCCCTAGGGAAAGGCTGTGTCACCTCCCTGGACTGCAGCCTGCTGGGCCTGGGTCATGTTTCCTTACCTTACACTGAGGCTGTGGGAGTGTAGGGCTGATTTCCACCACAGGCTGCAGCTCCCTTAAGCATCCATTTTTTCCAGTCCCTTTTGTCACCCAGTGACCCTGAAGCTTTCACCAAGGCAGCCTTCTGTCTTCCACCTGTCCCCGCTGGAGGAACAAGTCAGCCCCTGTGCCTTTCCTGGCAGCTGAACATGGGACAGGACATCAGGGATGGGGCCCAGTGTTCTGCAAGGACCGTGTGGGTTGGGTGAGGGCTGAGCGACCTGCAGGGGACTGAGTGCTTCTTGCGAAGCTGCAGTACTTGGAGATGGCCACAAGATGTCAGCTAGAGGCCGTGGAAGTGGCTCCTGTCCTGGGCTGAGCTCAAAAGCAAGAAATCACAGCAGCCTGCAAGGCCCCCTCTGTCCCCCACTCAAACCCACAACAATGCTTGATCTCTCTGCACTGCCCCAGTTCTTTGCTCTCAGAGGAGTGAGTTCTGAGGCTCCTTGACTTCCAGCTCTGCAGGCACCCTTGCTGGGAAGAGCGCTGCGTGCCTGTGTTCCCGTGTGTCCTTGTGCGTGCAGCTTCAGGCCACCACAGCCGAGTTTGCATGCTCAGGGCTGCCTGGGTTTGTGTGTTAACTCTTGGCAGGAAGTTTGTGTCTGTCACAAACAGAGAAATTCAGACCTGGAAGGGCCCTTAGAAATCTCCCAGTTCAACCTCTCATTTTATAGATGAGGAAACAGAGGCTCAGAGAGAGAGGAAATGGCTTGTCTAAGGCCACATAGCAAGTCCGTGCTGAGCTGTTCCTGGAACCCAGGTCTCCCACTTTGCAGCATGTGTGTGCACCCGCCTGGGAGCCTGGTTGACCAGGACTGTGCCTGGTGTACTTTTGTGTTAGTGATTTATGTCCAATGGGTCTTGGAAATTTCCCTGACTGACCATCAGCCTGCAAGGTTCCAAACAGAATCACAGGGAAATGGGAAGAAGGAAGGCATGGAAAGGAAGGCAGGAGAAGCAGAGAAGTATGCGTGCGTGTAGATGCGCGTCTCTTTCTGCTTCACGGGGGTAGAGTGTGATGCCAACGGGGGTGTGTGTCTGTATCTCCCTAGGTAAGTGTGTCTATGTCAGATACCTTGATTCACCCTGGTGTTGAGGTCTGAGTTTCTGTACGTGCATGTGTACTCGTGTGTACTAGGACCCATGTGAGGGGCTGCACGGAGTCAAGGTGTCTCTGGGGAGGCATTGGTGCTTTTGGCTGGATAGAGTGTGAGCGACGGTTTGTGCCAGTGGTTGGCGTGCGTGTCAGTGACTCTGGAGTGGGCATCAGTCAGTGGCTGCTTGAGTGACCAAGGGTGTCGGTGAGCAGAAAGAAGAGCCTGCTCCCTCTCCCTATCTCTTTGTCCCCAATCAGACTGTCTTCCCATGGCCCCTAAGGTTTCAATGTCCCTGCCCCAGTAGCAGTGAAGAAATCCTTTATCGGCTGAGGCACCAGCCCCCGTGTCGGGATTTCAAGGTTCCTGTCGGTTCCATCCATCTTCCGGGGCCTCCTGGTATTAGCATTGATCTACAGGGGAAATGGAGAGCGCGGCTGGGTTATCACGCACCCGCCCGCCTCCCTGGGCCGTGATTGAGTGCACACAGAGAATTTTTGAAACATGGCCGCCCTAACTTATTCTGTCTTCCTGCCAATAGCGTGGCATGGGTCCAAATTACGGGTCGATACCAGCTGATCTTTTTATGTTAAACTGTGATGAAGTTGCTTCTGTGGGGAGATGGTATGAGGCCCTAGGTCCTCTTTTATCGGAGAACTTTTGGGATGGAAAAGGGAGGGATGGAGGACTGGGCAAGGGGAGTGGTCAGTCGGCATCGTGGGAGGCAGGTAGTATGTGCCTGGGCCAGGAGCATGCGCATGCTCGCAGGGGAGTCCGAGCGCTGCACTGGCCTTCGATTCCCTGTTCCTGCCTGATTTCTCCCCTGGTGACCCTGGCCACACTGGGGACCCTCAGAGGCCCCCATCAGACTTCCCATCGCTCAGCCAGCCTACCCCTGGTGCGGCCCCTCCCTGGTCCCCTCTAAGGATAGAATTCCATTTCCCTCTAGCCGCTTCCAACCTTCTCCCCCACCCCCACTCTACACACCTGCACCATCAAACGGGTTTGTCTTTAACCTCCAAACAGGGAACTTTAATTAAAGAGACAGTGACCCCTTTTATGAGTTTGGTCGAGTTGGGTTTCAGGGCCCTTGTCACTAGCGGCTCACATAACCCTAACAAAAGCTCACAGGCCCCAAGAGGAGCCGGTCTCCCTCGTAGACATTGTGGTGGGGGCACAGGGCGGAAGGGGGAGGCATCTTTAGGTCAGGAACCCCAGTGACTGCACTGATGAGGTTGAAGGTTGGGGGAGGGGACAGGCGAGGGGTCTGGAGAGGGGACACTGACACTGGGCAGTACCTTTGGAGCACGACCCCAGCCACAGGACAGCCATCTGGACCCCAGCAGTGTAGCAGCTTCTCCCTGTCTGAAATGGTTAAGTTTCCAACAGGTGCCCCCACAAATGTCCAGGGCTTGTATCCTATTTTCCTGTGGGCTTGCATTATAAAGCTTGAAGTCATTGCCAAGAGGAATAGACTGGATAGAACTCCAAGAACAGCTGAATTTTTTTACTCACATATTTAAAGAAAAAGTGATTTTATGATAAAACATAATTGCTAATAACTACAATAACACCACTCAACATCTGGCATGAAACACAAATTCTGTCCTCAATCTGAAGATGCAAACATGGCACAGCATATACACGGCCTAGAAGGGAGCTGCCCCTCTGCATAGAAGAGCTCAATTCAGGCATCACTGGGCCCCTGTTCTCCACCTTTCCCGCCCACAGCTTCCTTGAGGACCCCAAGCATAGACATATAGTGGGTTCACCTTGTGAGTTTGAAGGGCCCTTATCTGACGTTCAATCACCTCTTAGCTGTTGATTTTTAACCAAGGGTTTCTCTAGGTCCTGTAAGGGATGTTTGCTTGCCCTTTGATCTGGTGCTTTGATATCCTTTGTGAATTCTTCAGGCTGGAGAGGGCTGCCCAACTCGCCACACTTATTCATTCAACAAACATCAGGGACTGTTAAAAGGAACCAGTGTGTAATTGATTATTTCCAAAGGGATGGGTTTTCACGAAGTGGGGTATACTCCCTTTAACCAGAGGCTGATACGTTGCCAGTTATCTGCAAAAGGAATTAGCCACCTAAATGGTAATCCAGGGTTACTCTGACCAGAAACGAAGGCTCAAACTAGCAAATTTGTGGAGATGAGACTCAAGGCCAAAACTGAATGAAGAAGATTCTCAGCATCCCCTCCACTTCTGCTGTTGCCATGGGATCCTTGCTCCTCCTGGTGAGAAGTGTGGTGGCCGGGTAGGGACACTTAGGTGGAATGTGGGGATATCTGTGAGGAGTCAAATGACCTGTGAGGGCTGACAGACCAGCACTTGTGACGTCATCACGCCCTGGGTCTCCACATTCCCATGTGTGGACCTTTCCCCGTGCGCATGCGGTGTCACCTACCCACGTGAATGGCCTGTCTATGTGTGTGACCTCACCCACAGAGAGAGGTCACAGCCCCTTCCCTGCTCTCTAGGAGAGGGATCTGGAGGCCAGAGGGGCCGGGGAGTAATTGGTTTTGGCGTTTCCTACCTCCGCTGCCTGGGCAGCTTTCTCTGTTTCATCTTCAGCCTGATCAATCCCCAGTCATGTGCCTTTCCACATGGACGCCCCCGACCCCCCAACTCACCACGCTCTTGGAAACTTCGTTAGCGCCATTAATCTGCTGACCCAAGCAAATCGCCAACTCTTCCTGCAACTCAGCCTCTCAATCCCTCCCTCAGAGACCACCCCCAAGGAGCCACTAAGCCCACTCCCCAGAGCTGGCTCACTGTCCTCTGCCTCCTCATGTTCCCACTCACCCCTTTCTGTTTGATACCCACCCCCAACACCATCGTTCCCAATCTGGGATCCTCCTTCCTTCTTATTCATGCGTGCACACTCAGCACTTCCCGGTCTTTTCCTGCCTGTGTGTCCCAGCAGGAGCTTAGTCCATGTCCACCACCGGTGCCTCTGAAGCCGAAAGGGTCCTACACACCTACTCCTTAGTATTAAACGGTGTAGGGTCAGACTCTGGCCATAGGAACCGTACAAGGAGGAAACTTAACAGGTGCTGAGCCCTTACTGTGTGCCAGGCACCGTGCTAGACCCTTTCACCCAGTTAGAGCATTTAATCCTCACAACCCAAGAGGCAGTCATTGTTTTCCCCATTTTATAGATGAGGGAAATTAAAGTTTTTTTTTTGTTTTTTTTTTTTTTTTTTTTTTGAGATGGAGTTTCACTCATGTTACCCAGGCTGGAGTGCAATGGCGCGATCTCGGCTCACCGCAACCTCCGCCTCCTGGGTTCAGGCAATTCTCCTGCCTCAGCCTCCTGAGTAGCTGGGATTACAGGCACGCGCCACCATGCCCAGCTAACTTTTTTTTGTATTTTAGTAGAGACGGGGTTTCACCGTGTTGACCAGGATGGTCTCGATCTCTTGACCTCATGATCCACCCGCCTCGGCCTCCCAAAGTGCTGGGATTACAGGCTTGAGCCACCGCGCCCGGCCGGAAATTAAAGTTTGAGAGATTAATTACTTGCTCATGAGTAGTAGAGCTAAGATTGGGACCCAGATCTACCTGACTCATAAACCATTTTTTCTGCTGTATAGAAAGGAAGAGCACCTCCATCCTTGAGCCAGGCCCCAGGGTACTAAACCTAAGACCTAGAAACTTCCTATGTGAAGGAGACCCTGGCATGAGGTTTGTTTCTCCTTTTTCTTCTGTTAAAGCTAGGTCTTGAAGTGTGTGTGTGTGTGTGTGTGTGTGTGTGTGTGTGTGTGTTCCTATCCTTTTATTTTCAGCCTAGGAAGGGTACCCAGCCCCCTGTTGGTGGCCCCAGGCTGCAGGCTGGTGCCAGGATGCACCCCACTCAGCCAACTCCTGGCCGCACAGGAGAAGGCCCTGTTTCTTCCTGGCCTCCATGGCTGATGTGCTGGGCCCATTGTCCAGGCAGAAACAAAGACTGCGGATTTAAGCCGAGTGACCAGGCGGCTCTGCCAAGCAGAAAAGACCGCCCCCCTCGAAGCTGGGCCCAGCCGGGGGTTAGGAGGGGGACCCGAGAGAAAGGGGACAGGGAACCTTTGAAAGTAACTAATTAAAGGGCCTTTGCCTGCCCCCTCCTCCTGGGCGCCTAATCTCTCTGGGGCAGCAGCCAGACAATGTGCCCCTCCACCCTGCCCCCCTCACCCGAGTTTTAAAACAAGAGACAACTTGAAGTTAATGAGCGCCA
Organism: Sapajus apella; assembly: GCF_009761245.1. Classification (NCBI taxonomy): domain Eukaryota; kingdom Metazoa; phylum Chordata; class Mammalia; order Primates; family Cebidae; genus Sapajus; species Sapajus apella. Next base: position 4,413,129 of record NW_022436953.1, on the reverse strand, counting down.
CCTGACGGGGGTCCCCTAATGAGAGGGGGCTGCTGGGCAGCTCACACATTCTCTGGTTCCATGAATAGCTCCCCCCACCCCCTGAGTTTTATTCATCTAGGGCCAGGGGCAGGGGGCAGAAAGGAAGGGGGCCCTGCTCAGCCTGGAGCATGTGGACTGTGGTTCAGGGTGAGGAGGGGGCCCCACAACCCCCTCCCCCATGGCCCATGCCCAGTTCTGAGGCTGAGGCTTACCAGGCTTTGGCCTGAGTTCTGGGAGGCCCATGGCCCAGCTGGGCAGCTCAGAGCCAGCCCTGCTGCATAGGCCCTTGGTCACTGGCATTGCTGCTGGCTTTCCCCAATGGGGCACTGGGTGTAAGAGGCATGCTTTGGGGCTACTGTACTTGGTGGCAGAGGCTGGGGTCAGGAGTCATTTGGGAGTGGGACTGAAAGCCTCGCTTGCATATTTGGGCAGTTTTCACCGTCTCTGCCTCATCCATCTAACTCCGCAGTGCTGGTCTTATCTCTGATTCCTCCATCTCCGATCCCTGCCTGGCTTCCATCCCTGAAGCCCTCATTTCCTGCTTCCCCAGATCTGTTCTCCATCTCTCACCCTTCCTTGCCCCAGCGGTGGTTCCTCTCCCAGCCTTAGCACCTTTCGCTCCCAGACTGGGTGGGCAGTTTGTCAACCTCAGAAGATGGGCCCAGCCTGCTCGAGGGGGTGCATGGGTCCTGCCGCTGTGAATGCAGAACAGCCTGGGGAGTGGGCAAGTGTGCAGAACTTTGGGGATGATGGGGAAATTGTGAATGACTCCAACTCTCTGCCCTCAAACTGCTTCTGCCCCAAATAACTGTCCTTAAACCTGCTGCTTTTCCCTGTTCCCCACCCCCATCTGCACTGGAGCCCGCAATGAGACGTAGAGATCCGAAGACCCCAGCTTCTGATAAGTCCAGGAAACAAGGACCCAGGGCAGCTTGGTCTTTGCTTTGAGATGAGGAGACAACCAGCAGGGCTCCTTATAGTGAAGCCACAGAATTCCCCCGACTACCCAAAAAAAGGCAGGAGCTGGTGGGGTAGCATCTGAAAGGCTCAGAATAGCTTGAGGTGGAGGGGAGGCAGAAACCAGACAGCCTGAGGGTCTCCAGCCAGCAGAGAGCCATGGACAGAGGTGACTAATTTCCCAACTACTCATGGTGAAAATATCACATTTCATGCTTTGTTGCCGATTCATGGAAAAACCCTATTAAAACCCGGTAGATTATTTATACAGTTTAAACAAATGATGATCAAAGATTTTACATGTTTTTAAAAGAACCCAGAGTTATGCAGCTTGGCTGGCGCTTAGCCAGAGGGTGGTGGATAAACGTATGGTATGTGTAGATGTCTTGGTAGCAGAGGGTTGGGGTAAGATTATAGTGGGGCAGGCTCGGTTGGGGAGATGGTTACAGCTGTCTTTCCAGCAGGGGGCGCCCTCCCCCCAGCGTTGATAGCCCCTCCCAACAGCTGATTAGGGCCCCACAGATGGGCAACGATTTCACGTCCCTTTTTGTCTGGTCATCCCCCTCTTATACCTCCTGGACCTGATTCAAACTCCCCGAAAGTGTAGTTGTGCGGGATTGGCAATTTAGCGGCAGTGATTGTGTGGGATGGGAGTTTTGCAACCTAATGTGCACAATGCAAGCATCATGGTGGCTGTGCATCCAAGTCCAGCATCTGTGTCTGGGTGAGTGTGGCGCCTGCGAGCCAGGCAGTGCATGCGGTGTGTCTCTCTTGGCCACTTCTGTGATTTACCTTCCTCTTAGTCCCATGCTGAAGGTCTCTCCATCCTACAATAAAACTGGCCTGCTGTTCCGCTTACACATTCACATGCACAGGTCGTACCTGTGCAGAGAGATGCTTTTTGAGAGGCAGTTTCCTCCCAGTGGCTTGGATGGTGGGCAGTGGTAGATGAGTGGAAGAGGCAAGGGCCCGTCTGAACAGACTTTGGGGAACCCCAGCCTGGGAAGCATTGTTCCCCCCCAACCTCTGAAGGAGGACCCATGGGAACCCCCTGAATCTGCCTAATCTCACCTCCCTTGAGGCTGTAGCTACCCATCACGACCCCTCCATCTTGAAGAAAGGTGTGCTAAGTGATTGCGATCCCAAGGTGGAGGTCGGCCTAGAGCCTTGTTGCCCTTGTTGTGAGAACTTGGAGCCCAGTTCAGCTCCAGGAGTTGGATGAGGGCTGGAGGGAGGGTGGATGGGCTGGTGCCCGGGGCTGGTGCCCAGGGCAGGGACAGAGCAGCCCTGCATCCTGCACGCAGTGCTGCCCGTGCCTGTCCACCAGGCCGTCCTGCCTCAGCAGTTTTATTACTCACTCAGAGATAACACCCTGGGGGGAGGCCACTTGTTCTGAAGGGGAACGTACCCTGCACCCCCAATACGCGTTCCAGCCTCAGGGGCCAGGCCAGGGTCTAGTTCAATTTCTGGCCAGATGCCTCCTGAGGGGGCTAAACTAGGATCCCTCTGGACAGGCCATGGGTAATCCTGGAGCTTCCTGCATCCGGAGGGTTTGGAAGGGGCACAAATGGCAGGGGGAGAAGACGTAGAGTTAAGGGGGAGTATGGTTCTTCCCTTGCAAGGAGGAAGGGCTGGAAACAGCAGGAGATGGAGGCATCTGCCTCCTTGGAGAATCATCCAAATGGGACAGGGGAGAGCAGGACTCACAGATGGGTTGGCAATTTAGGGACTGTGATTGTGTGGAATGGGAGTTTTGCAACCCAATGTGCACGTATTTGCAAACTACCTGGCCTCGCGTGAGTGCTCAGGGCTCCTGATGGGTCTAGGGGGCATGAAGATTCTTCGCCTCTTGGTTTGCTTGTGTATTTATTGCTCCTTCTGCAAAACTGGCTACAACAGTGACAGGAGTGCCCAGGGCCTGTGAAGCTAGCTAAGGAGCGAGACCCGGCCTGGGGATATTTAACCATCTCATCACGGAGACCCTGGCCTATTTGTTTTCTTTTCCAACTCTCTTTTTTCCTTTCTTCTTTTTTCTCTTTTGAAAGAAAACAAGCCACATTTGGGAGCCTGGAATCTCAGCAAGTAGAACAATCGTTTGTGACTGCTACATCCATCACAGGCTGAGGTCCTGCAGCAGCCCGGACCGGAGGAGCCGCCATGGGCCCTGCTGCCTTCACCACAGCCTGCACTTTATTAGAATTTATATGTTGCCCCGATTGAGGGGGAAAATAATTAACATCCCTACAAATATATCGTAAACAAAATATTTATTAGAAATAAATAACTCATTTATTTTACATATTTCATTTCAACAATAACATTACCCAATTTATCATTTAACATTTTTGCAAGACAATTTAACGGCTACTTATTAGCATTTCCATTTTTCACCCGCGCACCATAAAGCACAGGCGCTCCCCAAATGGCCTGGCACAGGCCGAGCCAGGGGCTCAGAGGACCCTAGGGAGGGCTGGGGACTCCCTGGATCTCTCTTTCTCTCTCTCTCTCTCTTTTTTTTTTTTTTTTGGTTGAGATAGAATTTCACTCTGTCACCCAGGCTGGAGTGCAGTGGCACAATCTTGGATCACTGCAACCTCTGCCTCCCGGGTTCAAGCAATTCTCCTGCTTCAGCCTCCAGAATAGCTGGGATTACAGGTACGTACCACCATGCCCAGCTAATTTTTGTATTTTTAGTAGAGATGGGGTTTCACCGTATTGGTCAGGGTGGCCTCGAACTCCTGACATCATGATTCACCCGTCTCGGTCTCCCAAAGTGCTGGGATTACAGGTGTGAGCCACTGTACCCGGCCCCCTTTCTCTTATATACTCAAACATATGCAGGACAGACAGCCCACAGCAAATACACGCAGTCACCTTCAACTACAGACATCCTCTCCTCACACAAACTATGTAGCTGCTCTCCTCAGACCAGACACCCCCAGAAGACACACACAAGTATACAATTGACACTCCAATGTTCACACTCACGTGGACCTCATAACCATCCCCCACACACACATGTGGACATACATACACACACACATTCCTCATGGCCCACACCCAATTGCACAAGGACAGTCACTGGCTGTGCACTTATGCCAACCTCAGATCCCACATCTGTGGGTAATGGAGAGGAGGGCAGTGCCACCTCATCCCTCTAGCTCCACAGCAGTGGGGTGGGACACGGAGGAGAAGCCTAAGTGCAGGGTCTGAGTCCCTTCCGTCCCCACCTGTGACCCTTCAGCCCCCTCTGTGTCCCTCTTCTGTTTTCCCCTGCTCAGCAAGGATTTTCTGGGATCATGTGCCCATTTTTACTTTGAACTTCTGCCCCGGGGAGGTCATCCTGAAGAGTCTGGCTGGGTCTCTCCAGTGCCAACCTCAAGTGTGTTCTCTGAGAAGGAAGTATGTAAGAACCAGGCCTCAGCTGCTTGGGTTCTGGGCTGTGAATCCAGGGCTGGGGCTCTGGGCTACAGAGAGATTTGGATCTGGGCGAAGTGAGGTTAAACTGCCTGGTGGTTGTCGATGCATTTGAGCATCTCCTCTACCCAGCGTCAAGGCCCAGCCTAGCTCCTCTGCCTGCTTCCTTCCATGGACAGAGAGAAGGGAGCAGGGAGTCAATATCCCAGGTGACAGACAGAGTTGGAAGACGCTTCTCCATCCTCCCACCTTGTAGTTCTGACCTGGTGCCTGCTCATGGAATCAAACTGGAGCCCCTCCACCTACCCTCTTCTCAATCCCTGTCTGTGTGAAGACACCGGCCATGGAACAGATGGGCGTGCAACCCTCAAGGACACACAGGGTACACATATGTGCACATGCGTGTGCCACTCCGTGTGCATTCTGCCCAGGCTGCCTTGCTGCCCCACCCCCAGCACCAATCAAACCGTCTGGGAGATTAGGGTCCATTTTGGGGTGTTAAAGCGCCAGGGCTGAGATGTTCCCCTGAGTGCATACCCTCTTTGCCCTCTCTCTGGGAGGTGAAGGTGAGAGGCTGGTGGCTGGGGCCCAGGAGATGGAGCAGGGGGGCCCTTCAGAGTCATCTAGCCAGGGGATGGGGGCAGGGCCCAGGGGGAGTGCACACAATGGCTGGAGGTTGGAGGGTCTGAAACTGGAGACTTTAATAAAAGCCACTGACAGCAAATAAAGCTGCCAGGAGAGTCCCATTACCCACAACAAGGACCCTTTGTGAGCTAAGCAGGACTGAACTGACCCTTTTCCACCGGCCTGGCCCCATCCATACCCACCCACCCAGGCCCCGTCTCCCTGCAGGCTCCACAGGCCCCATCCCCAGCCCAGCCAGTCCAGCTCAGGGGCTTGCCAGTGCTGAGGGGATCGGGCTGGGGGACGCTCCCACAGACTGCAGGTCTTTCTCTACTTCTACCCCAATCTCCCTGGTTTCTAGTGCCACTGGCCTTTGGTTATCTGGTCCCCTTCATAAGTGTTCAGTAGCTCCACTGTAGGAGTACCTCCCGTTAAATAAGCGGGTAAACCAAGCCCTGGTGTGGGCCCCACTCATCCTGGTCCAGTGGCGGGGCAGGGGACGAATATCCATGATCAGCCTGATCTTGATATGGATCCTGGGATGGATCCTCTCTGGAGTCCAGTGCTGACCCCAATATCAGAAAGACGTCTGCACTTGGGGTCAGGCAGATCTGGGTGGAGTCCTGGAGCTGCCCCTTACCAATTGTTTGACCTTGGGCAAATCATTTCTTCTCTCTGAGCCTGTTTCCTCATCTTTTCAATGGAACTGATTTATTTTTTAATTTCTTGGGTTTTGTTAGACAGGGTCTTGCACTGTTGCCCAGCCTGCAGTGCAGTAGAGTGATCATGGCTCATTGCAGCTTTGACCTCCTGGACTCAAGTGATCCTCCCACTTCAGCCTCCAGAGTAGGTAGGACTACAGGTGTGTGCTACTATACCCAGCTAATTTTTGTATTTTTGGTAGAGATGGGGTCTCCCTATGTTGCCCAGGCTGGTCTTGAGCTCCTGGTCTCAAGTGATCCTCCTGTCTTGGCCTCCCAAAGTGCTAGGATTATAGGTATGAGCCACCACGCCTGGCCCACTGGGGCTGATTTAAAAGAGTTCCTCTGAGGGTTGGGATTAATGACCTAATAGATAGATATAACACATAAACTTTAAAGTGCCCCGCAAAAGAGGGTTGTTATAATCACTCACTTCAGCCCCACTTTGAAACCAAATAGTGACTTGAACATTGATCTCCACGCAGGTTCTGAGTTTTGCTCTGATTTCCATCCCGACAATGATCTCGAACGGCTGTTAAATGAGAAACTGAAGAAATGGATGGAAGACATTCTCACCCCTGACCTCAGCTAGGAAGCCCACTGATTGCTGGAGGGCCTGTGGGAGCCAGGCAGAGAGTGGAGAAAGTGGGAGTCAGATCATGGGCCTGGAGTTTGGGGACACTTGGAGGAACGGGGAAAGTGGATTCAGGGCAGTTGGGTGCTCTGAAGCAGAGTCAGGATGCTCAGAGGGAAAGTTCTCTGAGGTTGAGTGATGAGGCAGGAGGCGAAAATGGGGTAACCCATGGGGCTTGGGGTTGCTGCTTTAAGGGCAAGGTGGGACCTGAGATGGGGGCACCACACAGGGTCAGAAGATGGGGGTCTTGCTATCACAAGTCCTTCCTGGGTGCGGCAGGAGGGGATTCTGGTGCAGGGCGGGGAGGGAGATTAGGAGGCTCTCTCAATTGCCTTAATGGGCTCTAAGAGGCGGGATCCTATTACAGCTTGGGGTGCCCCGGGGTGCCTTGCTGGGAAGACAAGCTAATCTGCCATGCAAATTAAATCCTGCCTCAAGACGCAAGGCCTGCTTAATGTGATCCATTACACAGTTTACTTGTTTATATCTAATATTGGAACAGGCAGCCCGGGCGGGCGGCAGCGGCAGGCGGAGCGGCCCAAAAGCAGGAGAGTAAATTACCAGCAAAATGAGCTTTTCCAGCCTCAGCCGCTGCCACCACCCGTGCCTTCCCGGCTTTCAGAGTCCTGGGCGCCCCCTCCCGCCCGCCCGCCCGCAGCGTCCCCTCACTCTTGCTGCTGTCCCGCTTTCTCCTCATCGGCCTTCAAGTCTCCCTGTTCGTCTTTGTCTTTCTCCTTCTCTCTCTGTCCTTTGGCCGCTGTCTCTGTCTCTCTCCCTCCGGTTCCTTGTTTCTTCCTGTCCGTCTTGTCTCAGCCTTGTCTCTTGAGGCTTTCTGGCAGCTTTTTCCTCCTCCTATTTGGGTTTCTAGCGCTCACTGTGCGCTTTTCTCTGCATTGCTTAATCTCTTCCTGTAAGAGACAGAGATAAGTGTCTCTGAGTGCTGGGTGGCTGTGTGACGCTATGTGTGGGCAAGTGGAGGGCGAGCCCAAGCCGGGAGGACACACTGTGCACACACCTGGGGGAGGCCTGCGAGCGGCTGGCACTGGAGTGCCCGACTTGCTGGCAACACTGTCCCAGATGGTGAGGGCGCACGCCAGAGTGACCTTGAGGGCTTTCTATGGCAAGCGCCACAGTAACCCTGTGTGTGGGGGTACATACGTAGGTGTATATGTGAACGGACATGGATGGGCTCCTGGGAACTGCCCCCCCCCGTGTGGGTAGTGTTTTAATAAACCTTGCAAGAGGTTGCCTACCATCTTTCCCACACATCCTTTGGCTGGGGCATCCTTCCTGTACCCCGAAGCTTCCCTCCTCTTTCTCACACTTCTTCACCCACAGGCCACACTCGTTCCAGCTCCTGGAGCAGCCCCAAGGCTTCCAATGTCCCAGGGCCACCTGACTGTCTGCCATCCGAGTCCCTGTGTGTCATGTTTTGCCCTGCTCTGTTCCTGGACCACTTCCTCCACCCCACTTCCCACCTCTGTACTCCTCCGTGGAGCCACTGTCCCTCTGGCTGGATATCTCCAAGGCTCCAGCCTGCACCTCCAGAGAGTCAGAGGCCAAAACAGAGCCAGAGGCAGACAGAAAGAGAGAGAGACAGAAACTAACGCGGAGGTGAGAGAGACACACAGAGACACTCGCCATGGCAGAGGGGTGGACAGGGGAAGTCAGACAGAGAGACCACAGGCACGGACAGGCAGGTTGGGGCCAGGCAGCAGAGAGGCCCGATGCCTGAGCATCTGTGGGTGATGCTCACACTGAAGCTCACAGAGGCCACTGGCCTGTGTTTCAGACTCTGAAGCTGTTTGGGGCTGGAGGGGTGTAGGGACAGGGGCTCCTATCCTCTAGGCTTCATGGGGCACCTGCCCTATGACTGTATGTTGAGGAGGAGACATGAGTGACAGTGGCCTAAGCCTCTGGCCCCCTGACCTGTGCCTGTGGTCCTGAGAGGAGCCAGCCCCCCATCAGGCCCTGAGAGCTGAGGGCCCCCAGGACGGACAGGGGCAGAGGGAAAGAAAGCTCCCACAGCTTTCTGTGATGTGCACAGCTGCTGCTCTTGTGTCTGCCCTGCACACACACTCACACACACATGCCACGTGCCAGGCTGGAGGCTTGCCAGTGAGGCTTTCCTGGCCCCAGGCCATGGTCCTGTGCCATGGCCCTAGCCACAGTCTTTATGCCTGGGACTCCTGGCCCCCTAACCTCCTGCTCCTTAAGGGCCTTGCCCCCTCTCAGACCAATGAGCAGTCTTGACCCCTACTCTCCTATCCCTCAGCAATCTGGGACTACTGGCCCCCCAGTTCCTTCCAGTTCCTAAGTACTCTGGAGCTTTAACTTCTGACATAGGTCTTCTCGTCCCTGACCTCTGGCCCTGGTTGGGGGCGGCGGGATCCTGACTGGTGGAGGGTAGGAGGGAAGGTGTGAGTCTGTATGTCTGTGTGGAACGGGGGCTGTTTAGATAAACAGATGGCAACAAATGGCATAAAATTATATACCCATAATGTCAGTTCATAACATTTTGTTCGACATACTTGATTTAATCGCTTAGCTGACGATTTGGCTTTTGGGCCCATATGGTGGGGAATGAAGCTGCGTGGCACCCGCTCCAATCTGGCTCTTTTATCACCGAGGCTGGGGGGGGCGAGGGTGGGGGGGGTGGGGGGGGGGAGGAGAAGGGATGCAGATGGAAAGAGAATGAGCTGACAGGAGGGGGCCCAGGAAGGGGGTGACGGCAGGGACTGAAGGGGACTGGACCCTGGCAGGGTGGAGGAGGGCATCTGGAGACAGTGTGGGTGGGGCCGAATCAGCCAGGATGGACAGAACTGTCCCCAAGGGACCAGGACCCTATCGCTGACCTCCCTGGACTCTGCTAGTGCTGTGGCCCAGATCTACCTCCATGAGCCCAGTGACCTGACACTGTCTTTTTCTCTCTTCAAAACCAAAACCCAGACCCCTGGGGCTATCCCCATCACTTCTGCCAAACTTAACAATTTGTGTGTGCACTCATATGTGCACGCGTGTACGACTGCCTGCCTGTGCGTATGTGCGAGGACGTCTGGGAGACCAAAGATGCCTTGTGTGATGAGCTCTGTCTGTGCAAATTGCCCGACTTTCACTCTGAGCAACTGGGATGAGGTGGCTGAGTGTTGGTAGGCTGAGATTGTTGCAGTTTGACGGAGTATCTGGGCGGTCCCAGCGCACTGTGGCACGAAGTAGGTGTTTCAGCAGTGTGCTGAGCATGTGCTCACAGTGTTTTGTTCTGGGTGTGAATGCTGGGCTGGGGAATGGCGTGTGTGTGTGTGTGTGTGTGTGTGTGTGTGTGTGTGTATGCACGTGTGTGTCTAGGCACTTCAGGGGACCCACCCTGCACTCTCTGCAAACAAGTCACGCCCTGTGAAGAGTGCCCTCCTCAGGTCTCTGGTTATGGTCCCCAATTGCTGGTCACCTGGTTTCTGCTGGGGACTCAGAGGAAAGAGTCTGTCTCTTCCCCACAGAGATCTCTCCCTTTCCCCATTGCCAGTCCAGCCTGTTTACGCCCTGCCCACCCTTCCTGCTGGTCTCGGGGCTGCACCAGCCACCACAAGTGCTGCAAATCTGGGCCTAAATCAGCGCCCATCACTCACGTCGAAGCCTCATCTGCCCCCTCCTGGGTGCCACCCACTGGCTCCAGAAAGGGGTGGGGATCCAGCCTAGGATGGGGGCTGGCACCTGCAGAGGGCTGGGAACCTGCCGTCCTCTCTCCAATCTCCAAGACCCTGTCCCCCAACCCCAGGGCGGGCTTTGTGTGCACAGAGGCTCCTGGGCTGTGCCGGGGTCCTTGCCACCATCTACCCTTCTGGAGTCTCTGCCACTGTCTCCCCGAGGCTTCGGAAGGGGCTCCTTCCTTCTGCCACTCTTTCTGTCTCTGCCTTCCTCCCACTTCTCCACTTCCCCCTCCCACTGCTTTTCTTTCCTTGTGCCTCTGAGGATCTCTGAAGGTGAAGACCAGGGCTGGGCTGGGGCTGGGGACCTATGCCAGCCCTCTAGGCCCTCTCCACATGGGAAGTTCTATTTCCAGCCTTCCCCCATCCAGTGGATTCTTCAGGAATGTTACTGGGCCCTGTGGCAGGGCTGACTCTGCTGGCTGCTCTCCAGCTCTTGCAGATTGTGTCCTCAACATTCTGACTCCGATGGAATATTGTGTGTGTGTATGTGTGTGTGTGTGTGTGTGTGTGTGTGTGTGTTTGAAATGGAGTTTTCACTCTTGTTACCCAGGCTGGTGTGCAATGGCGTCATCTTGGCTCACTACAACCTCTACCTCCTGTGTTCAAGCGATTCTCCTGCCTCAGCCTCCCAAGTAGCTGGGGTTATAGGAGTCCACCACCATGCCCAGCTAATTTCTTGAATTTTTAGTAGAGAGGTGGTTTCACCATGTTGGCCAGGCTGGTTTCGAACTCCTGACCTCAGGCAATCTGCCCGCCTCGGCCTCCCAAAGTGTTGGGATTACAGGTGTGAGTCACTGCACCCAGCTGGATGCTATGGTTTGACCAAACTCTCAGCTTTTTCTTGGGCCACTTGGCCATTCACTTGTTCAACAATCATGGGGCAAATCTGATGTGCCTGACATTGTGCCCACCAAGATCCAGACACCCATGGCTCCTGCCCTGCAGGGCCTCACCATGTAAGGGAGACAAGCGTGCAGACACATCAGGCTGCTGGTGTTCCAGCAGGTGGAAGAGAGGTCTCTATGAGGCCCAAAGGAAGGGGAATTCTATGGGTAGAGGTGTGGGAGCCTGGGGAGAAGCTTTAGAGAGAACGGGGTTCTCAGCTGCATTAAAAAGTTTTTTTTTCTAGTTTCAAAAATAATATTTGCTCCATGCAGAATGCATAGAAGGCACAGAAAAGCTCAAAGGAAAACAAAACCAAAATAGAGCCTCTAAAGAAAATTGCAGGGAGTCTTGAAAGATGATGGGGTGGTCGGGGGTGGGAGGAAGCTGGGGGCCAGTGGAGCTTGGAGAAGGTCATTCCAGACGGGCAGGGAGCAAGGCACCCTGACATGAATCTGGGACATTTGTTTGCTGTAAGATGTCAGCTGTGGCTGAAGTCTGGGGTCCTGTAGGCTAGCTGAGGGGTTGACCTTTACTTTATAAAGTACTGATGAGCCTAACAGGGTAGTAAGTAGATGAGTGGTGTGTTCCTATTTTCCACCTTAGAACAATTCTTCTGGAGGATGGATTGGAGGTGGTGGAGACTCAAAGCAGAGAGACTAGCCAGGAAATCACTGAGAGAGCATGAGGGGTGGTGACGGGGCTAGCGTAGCGGGAGAGGAAAGAGGAGAACCGATGGGAAGGCAGAATGAATAGGAGTGGAGGCTGGTGCGATGTGGGAGTAGGGGTGGGAGAGAGGGAAGGGCTGAGAATGAAGCCCAGGCCTTGGGCTTGGTCAGTAGTGGCGGGTGGTGCCATTCACTAAAATGGGATTCAGGTGGACGTGGCGGGGAGGAATGAGTTTGTTTTTGGACATGTTAAGTGTGAGATGGAAACATCCAAGTGGAAATGTTTAGTTGACAGTGGAATACATAGGTCTGGAGCTCGAGGGTATAGATTTGTTCATTTCTTAGTGTTAGTTACAAAATACCTACTGAGCATCTACAATAGATTGGGCTGAAGATTCAACAGCGAATGAGACAGACTGCACCTTTCCCTTGTGGGGCTCACAGCTCCCCGTGGAGAGGTGATGAAGCCATGGGAATGATGGACTTTTCAGAGGGAGGGGAGAGGAAGGTGCCAGGATGCCAGCATCTCAGGGCTGGCAGTGGGCAGCACCAGAGCAAGGGCCTCTTCCCGCTCTCAAATCACAGAAGGCCGTCTCGTGCACTTGCTCTGCTACCTTCCTAGACATGCTTCGGTGGGATGTCTCCTGGAGTCCCTGCTCCCCAGGCCTGCTCCTGCCAGTGTGCTCACAGACACTTGCATGTGTCTGCGATGCTCCGTGTCTGCCCCGCCCCTACATGTGGGGTAGTGGAAAAGAATTTCAACAAACTCTGGTTCTATGTGACATGTAAATCTTCTTTAGTGCCTGATGGTGTTTGAAAAAAACTGCCCAGGCATCAAGTCCCAAGCCTGTTATCCCAGCACTTTGGGAGGCCCAGGTGGGTGGATCCATTGAGGCCAGGAGTTCCAGACTAGCCTGGCCAACATGGTGAAACTCTGCCTTTACTTACAAAATACAAAAATTAGCCGGGTGTGGTGGCGCATGCCTGTAATCCCAACTACTCAGGAGACTGAGGCAGAAGAATCACTTGAACCCTGTTGGTGGAGTTGGCAGTGAGCTGAGATTGAGCCACTGCACTCCAGCCTGGGCTACAGAATGAGACTGTGTCTAAAAAAAAGAAAAAGAAACCAAGACTCCTTGCTGTGGTCTTCAAAGCCCTTCATGGTCTGGCCTCTGCCCAATTACCCAGCCGCATCGGCAGCCAAGCCTCCCACATGGCCCAGGGCCTACCTTTCCAAATGAACTCCAGTCCCTCATCAGCTCTTGCTCTCTCCCACCTCCAAGCTTTGCACATGCTCTTTCTCCTGACCCCGTCTCCCTCTCCCAGCCAGTCAACCCAGCTAACTTTTTTTTTTTTTTTTTAGTTGGGGGTCTTGCTCTGTTGTCCAAGCTGGAGTTCAGTAGTTTGATCACAGCTCACTGCAGCCCTGACTTCCTGGGTCAAGAGATCCTCCTGCCTCCACCACCCAAATATCTGGGACTACAGGCATGTGCCATCACACTTGGCTAATTTTTAATTTTTTTTTTTTGTAGAGACGAGGTCTTGCTATGTTGCCCAGACTGGTCTCCAACTCCTGAACTCAAGCAACTGTCCTACCTTGGCTTCCCAAAGCGCTGGGATTATAGGTGTGAGCCACCACGCCTGACCTACCCCAGCTAACTCTTAATGACCTAGCCCAAGTGCTTCCCCTCTGGAGCCTTTCCTAGTCTGCCAGAGCACACTGGAGACCCCTCTCATAGGTTTCTGTTATGGCACAAATGTTTATGTCTCCCCAACATTTGTGTTGAACTTCTAACCCCAAGATGGTGGCACTAGGAGGTGGGGCCTTTGGGAGGTGATTGGGTCATAAAGGTGGAGACGCCATTCTTAGGCTGCTGTTGCTATACAAACAAACAAACAAACAAACAAAGACACCAGAGATCTGGCTCGTCCCTTCCACCGTGTGAGGACCCAGTGAGGAGGCACGGTCTATGAGGAAGCGGGACCTCACCGGATATGGAATCTGCTGGCACTCAGAGCTGTGACAAATAAATTTCTGTTGTTCATATGCCACCCAGGTTCTGGTATTCTCTTACAGCAGCCTGATGGACTAAGACAGCTTCTCTTTTGGAAGACCTTCTTGTCTCGATCTCCGGATAAGGAGATCCTTTAGGACAGAGCTTGTTTTGTTTTTGTTCATCTTCATACCACGGTGCCTAGCATAGTTCTGGGCATATATTAGCTGCTCAGGATTATAAACTGTGCACTGAAGGCAGGCTGCTGTTGAGATCAGGCTGGAGGGGCAGGTGGGCTGGGTGTTGGGCAGGGCTGATATTAGAGATGGGGCTGGTATTAGGGGGCTGATGTGGAGCAGGGGAAGCCTAGGCATTTGGGATAACAGCTGGGTGTTGGGGTAGGTGGTGGGAGGTGGGCTGAATGTAGGGGTCGATCTGATGTTAGTGTAGTGTGGAGTGTTTGAGGTAGGGGTGGAAATGTGGTGTGGAGAGTGAGGCAGGTAACCAGGTGTAGGAAAAAGGGGTGAGCAGGTGAACAGGGGAGGAGAGAAGGAGAGGGGCTGAACGCAGGAGCCCTAGACAGAGTCCCCCGAGACCTCTCCAGGGTTCTGACTTTGAATGCTGCTGATCCAGCTCTTCCTCAGTAACCAGTTTCTCCCCAGAAGGAGTGGAGAGGAGAGGAGACCCGGGGAGAAGAGCCTAAAAGGGTGAAGAAGGATTTTCATTATGAAGTTAATTAGCTTCAGAGCTGCTGCACCTTTCAGGACGAGGAATTAGAGGGATTTAATTGCTTTATCAGCCTTCCCTTTGATTTTCAGCAATCAGGCCGATTCCATTTAATTTAACTGCCACAGACGAGGAGAAAATTGATGCGCTCACCTGCCTCGGAGCAGAAAGAGAGAGAGTGGGGAAGAGGGAGAGGGGGAGCCAGAGAGACTGGCAAACACAGAGCCTGCAGATTAATGAAAACCAACAGCATTTGCTCACAATTGGAGATGAAGTGTGCCCTCGAGGTGTTTGGAGCTGTGTGTGTGGCCGTGTACGAGTGGCTCTGTGTGAATTTGTGTGCGCGGTTGCGTGGGAGTTTGTGACGTGCATGTTTGTGGGGGTGTGACGATGGGTGCCTTGGTTGACATGGAGGTGGGTATGTGGGAGAATGTTGGTGTGTGGCTGTAGGTAAGTGACAGTAGAGGCATGTGATTGACTGTTGAAGACTCCTCATACATTGAAACAACAGTGTGAGGGAGGATGGCCGTCTCTGACTGCGTAACCATGAATGCAGTGACTGTGTGTGTGTCATTAAAGAAATAAGAATTTTGCTCTATGGGAAACTGCATACTTAGTCGTCCATTTGTTCAGCAAGCACTGAATGAACTTGTGCTAAGAAGCAGGCGCAGTGCTGTGGGGCAAAGGAGACTGAGATGGAGTCCCTGACCTCAAGGATTCATAGTCTAACAGAGGAGAAAGACTGGTAAATATGCATCATAATTAGAGTGCTATGCTGCATGGCTGCCCTGGGAGCACTGCCTGGAAGGCCTCCAAGAAGAGGTGGCTCTAAAGATAAGAAAGTCTCTAAGTAGAGAAGGCATTGATGGGGTCGTGGCATAGGAAGTGCACTGCAACCAGATCAAACGGTATGGGCGACATAAGGGGAAGCTGGGGCTGCTCAGGAGGGCAGACCCCAAGAAGAAGGACTCTGGAACATGCTAAGAAATGTGGGATTTCCTGCAGGGTACTGAGTGGGAGATAACTCTCAGGTATATGTGATAGAAAGATTGTTGGCCCGGTGCGTTGGCTCACGCCTGTAATCCCAGCACTTAGGGAGGCCGAGGCGGGTGGATCACTTGAGGTCAGGAGTTTATAACCAGCCTGACCCACATGGTAAAACCCCATCTCTACTAAAAATACAAAAATTAGCTGGATGTGGTGGTGAACACCTGTAATTCCAGCTACTTGGGAGGCTGAGACAGGAGAATTGCTTGAACCTGGGAGGTGGAGGTTGCAGTGAGTCAAGATTCTGCCACTGCACTCCAGCCTGGCGACAGACCGGAGCTCTGTCTCAGCAACAACAACAAAAAGATTTCTTGGATTCACTGATTGCTGTGTGGTGGCTAGACCGGAGAAGGCAATGGAATGACCTGGGGAGGGGCAGGCCAAAAGGAGGTGTTGAACGTTTCTGAACAGCCAGGTCGAGGGCGATTCCATAAAGGGAGCTATTAGAGGATGAGGAAGTTGGGAGATGATTCGGTCTGGAACATGTAGAGTTTAAGTTGCTGTGGGACACTCAGGTTGAGGTATCCAGTAGACAGCTGAATATGGGTTTGCAGCTTAGCAGAGAGGTGAGAGGTCCAGCCTGGAGATGAAATTGTCCACATACGTAGGCTGTAAATAATGCCTTAGGAAGGGATGAGGTGACTCAGGGAAAGTGTTGAGATCAAGAAAACAGGAGGATCAAGGACAAAAGCCTGGAGATCAGTCATGTATATGAGACTGGAAGAAGAAAAAGAAACTGGGAAAGATGGTGAAGAGTCAGACAAAGAGAGGAAAACTGAGAGAAAGTTAGAGAAAAGAGAACATTGCTGAGAAGTTGAATTCCATTTTTAGACATGTTGAGTTTGAGGTTTGCTACGAGACATCCATGCCGATGCAGGCAGGATCTGGAACTCAGAGCTCTTTTTTTTTTTTTTTTTTGAGACAGTCTTGCTCTGTTGCCCAGGCTGGAGTACAGTAGTGCAATCTCAGCTCACTGCAACTGCCGCCTCCTGGGTTCAAGCGATTCTTCTGCCTCAGCCTCCCGAGTAGCTGGGACTACAGGCACGTGCCACTAAGCCTGGCTAATTTTTGTATTTTTAGTAGAGATGGGGTTTCACCATATTGGCCAGGCTGGTCTCGAACTCCTGACCTTGTGATTTGCCGGCCTCGGCCTCCCAAAGTGCTGAGATTACAGGCGTGAGTCACCGCGCCCGGCCTCAGGAGTTGTTTACTGTCTTTAATAAGGAAGATGACTTGATCAGATTTTCATCTTAGAGCTATCACTCTGTCTTAGTTTGATTTTCCCCTTAATCAGAGCTTGAGACCAGGACTTAGGTGAAGGCAGTTTATTTGGAAGGTGATCACAGGGATTGCTAGCGAGGGAGTGGAGAGAGTGAAACAGAGAAGAAAGCTGGTTGTCTCTATAGGCAACTGAAATGCAATGCTTGGAGATTCTCTGAAGAATCATGTACAATGCACTTCAGAATTGTTCCTCTAAAGGACAGGAAGCTGGGTGCTTTTCTACTACTGGGTATTGAAAGAGGTCCCCACTGGTTGACAGTGCTGCCAGGGCCCTTACATTCCCTTTCCTGGGCTAGCTGCACTGAAATCTGAAGTCGACCAAGAGGAAGAGAGGCTAGGAACAATAAATGCATCTGTCTCATTCTGGCAGCCTCTTGGGAAGTGGACTAGAGAAGGAGAGGTTGGAAGTTGCTGATTGTAATTTGGAGAGGGAGAGGTTGGAGGTAGCTGATTGTAATGTCTAGACAATCCATGATGAAGAATGTAGGAACTGATAGAAGTGCTGTCTTGGAGGCATAGAATTATTAATAGGGTTTGAAGATCTATCAGACATTTGGGGTTTATGGCAGGCAGAATAATGGCTTCCCAAGTGTACTATTCTGTCTTGTGTTACTGTAAAGGAATACCTGTATAGAGGCTGGGTAATTTACAAAGAAAAAATATTTACTTGGCTCATGGTTCTGCAGGCTGTGCAAGCATGGCACCAACATCTGCTCAGTTTCTGGTGAGGCCTCGGGAAGCTTTTACTCATGGCAGAAGGCAAACAGGAAGGAGACATGTCACATGGTGAGAGAGGGAGTGAGAGAGATGTCACCATCTTTTAAACAACCAGCTCTCACATGAACTTTAGAGGGAGAACTCATTCGTGACTGTGGGGAGGGCACCAAGCCATTCATGAGGGATCCATCCCCATGATCCAAACACCTCCCACTAGGCCCCACCTCCAACATTGGGGATCACATTTCAATATGAGATTTGGAGGGAACATTCAAACTATATCATCAAGGTCTACATCCTAATTCCAAGAACTTGTGGATCTATTATATTACAGAGCAAGGGGGAATCAAGGTTGCCAGTCAGCTCCAGGAGATTTATCCTGGATTATCCAAGGGGGTCCAATGTACTCACAAGGATTGGTCCTTACAAGTTAAAGAAGGCAGAAGGGTCAGAATCCAAGAGAGACTTGAAGATGAAGACTTGAAGAGACTTGAAGACTTGAAGACTATTTGCTGGCTTTGAAGATAAAGGAAGGGGCCACAAGCCAAGGAATGCAGTCAGCCACTAACAGCTGAAAAAGGCAAAGGAGTAGATTCTCCTCTAGAGCCTCCAGAAGGAATCAGCCCAGTCAAAATCTTGATCTGAGCTTAGCGAGACCCATGTTAGACTTCTAACTTCCAGAACTAAAAAATAACAAATCCGTGTTGTTTTAAGCCACTAAGTTTGCAATAATTTGTTATGGCAGCTATAGGAAACTAATAAAGGGTCCAAGAAGGATTTGCTAATAACTTCCAAGATTTCTAGCTTGGGCCAGACAGGGAGGAGGAATTCATGGAGAAAGGGAAGAGAAGTAAATTTGGGAGAGCAGCTTCTGAGCTATTTCATCCATGTTCTTTGTGCAACTGGAGGGATTTCCATGTGGAGCTATCCATATGGAATATGAAGTCAGGGCATGGGAAAGATTTTTGGGAAGAGGGGAGCCTCATCAACATGGTGATATTTGAAGCTGGAAAAGCAGATGGGGTTTCCTAGCCAAGGATGAGGACAGAAACTTGCAGAAATACCGGAGTCTTGGGGCCAGTGGAGACGCTGCTGCTGCTGGAATCTTGTTCTCTTGATCTCTGTTTCCTCTTTTTTTTTTTTTTTTTTTTTGAGACGGAGTCTCAAAGGTGGAGTGCAGTGATGCAGTCTTGGCTCACTGCAACCTCTGCCTCCCGGGTTGAAGTGATTACCCTCCTCACCCTCCTGAGCAGCTGTAACTACAAGCACACACTACCATGCCCAGCTAATTTTTGTATTTTTAGTACAGATGAGGTTTCACCATACAAGCCCAGCTGGTCTCAAACTCCTGTCCTCATGATCCACCCACCTCAGCCTCCCAAAGTGTTAGGATTACAGGCGTGAGCCACCGCACCCCACCCTCTGTTTCCTCTTAATGAGTGCTTTTAGTTCCAGTGTTGGCTCCATGGCTTCCACTCTGCCTCCTTCAGTATCCTCTGACCTTCCCTAGGTCCTTGGTTTCTTAGGAGGTGACCTCCAGGGCTGCTCTGTTCTGTTGTGCAGGTTGTACACTGCACAGCTCTAAGGGCATCATTCACATAGACTATAATATGAACACGGTGCTCTCTTAGCATTGTCAGTGAACAACCTTGTGAACAGTACATGATGGCCTGATTGGTCTGTTTAGAGAGACAGGGAATTGGACTCTCTTGCCTCTAACTCCACATCCAGAGTCTCAGCCCTGGCTTGAATCCAGGATGCAAAAGAGGTCTCAGGAGCAAGGCCCAGACAAAGTGGGAGCAGCCCCTAGAAAGATGGGGCCCTGGAGGCTAGGCTGTCAGGTGTCTAGGCCTGGGCCCTCTGTCAACCTCCATTTCTTGGGTGGACAGCTCTTCCCTCTTCTCTCAGCACCCCACCCTGTTGACTGCCTTTTGATTAGAATGTGGACTCTAACTTGGAATTAACCTGATTAATGTAATGAAGGCAGGGCCGGCTCAGCACCGCCTGTGATGAGGGGAGATGGATTGGGAGCGAAGGCGCTCGGATGGAGGCGCGGCCGTAATTGCTGCGTTTACTGCTACCTGGCTCGCTGACCCTGCTGTTTAGCCCATTAATGATGATGCACAAGCCTCACTTTCCAGAGATAATGACAGAGAATCTTGGGGGAGGGAAATAGAAGAACTGGGGGTCTGGGGTCTAAGGGAGACATGGATCTGAGAATGGGGCCATGGTGAGGGTGAGGGGCTGAGGGGCTGGAGCACAGGAGCATATGAGAAGGCAGGGTGCAACAGTACAAGATGGAGGCTTGCTCTAGGCTCCTGCCCCCTCTAGTTATATTCAAGATAACCACCAGCCCTGAGCTTTGAGTAGGGGCTGCAGCAGCTGGCAGTGCTCTCTGACTGGGCAGGAGGGCAGTACCACTGCCTCTCCAATTCAGGAGGGCTTCCTGGAGGAAGAATTCTTGGAAAGAAGAAAGAAAACCCAGAGGATGGGCAAAAGCTGAGCAGTGCTTCTCCCATGCCTTCCAGCACCCACCTGGGGCAGGGAGGAGAGCACGTGGGGGTCAAGGCAGAGCCTTGTGGGGCATGGTGTGGGCACATATATGTGTACCCATGTATTGAGCACAAAGAACCTATGCATGCCAATAGGAAGACTTACCACTTTCATTCATGTCTCTTTGTTGCCTCAAAGAAGATGAAATGGATGTCCCTAATCTCATCTGCTGCCCCTCTATGTACTTTATCCTTATTTATGTACATAATTCATTCATTCATTTGTTTATTCATTCGAGATAGTCGAGAGCTGCCCCAGTTCTACTGCAAACTTGCTGTAGACCTGGGTGGACCCCTTCCGCTCTCTGGGCCTCAGCTGGCTGCTCTGATGAAGGAGATGGACCAGGTGGTTGGCCCTGATATGTGATGATGCAGAGATGGTGCCTGTCTTTCTCAACACCTGCAGCTCGCCCGGCAGCTCTGGGTGGGTGGAAGGCCCTCTCAGAGCAGGCCCGAGGACCGTGTCTTTCTATGCTATGCTGGACTCCTTTAGAACTGCCCAGACCTACAGCCTAGCGTTCTAGTAGCCAGTTGGCTTTCCCACATGAAGCTCCTGGACACCAAAACTCCCTGCTTTTTTTCATATAAGCCATGGCAGCCGGGTCTACCTTACTGTGCACTGGGGCAATTGATTTGTAAAACGAATTCAGGACTTCACATTTATCCCTTAAATTTCATTATGTTAATCTTATTCATTATTCCAAGCTGTCTGTGAGGCCCTCATTTTGTCCTCTGCCATCTAACAAGGTTTGCAGCTTCTGATGATCTGGTGAGTCTGGAGGTCATTAACAAAAACAGGAACTTGGAAGAGCTGAGGGTGGAATCATGGGACAGAACCCTAGAAATTTCCTTTTGAGCTTACACTCATCTACTTTTTCAATACCTTACTCCAATTTATCTAGTGGTTCTTGGAGAACCTACATTGGTTTTTGCTGTGCATGAATGTTCTCTATTTAGCGTCCATGCATTGTTAATAAAACATTTTCCAGAATGTAGACTGTTTGAGGGCAAGAACCACATTTGTCAAGTTCACCGCAGATTCTCCAGTGCCTGGTGGTCTCTGTCTGAAACACAGACATAGAAAGTACAGAGTACAGGCCGGGCGCGATGGGTCACACCTGTAGTCTCAGCACTTTGGGAGGCCAAGGTGGACGGATCATCTGAGGTCAGGAGTTCGAGACTAGCCTGGCCAATGTGGCAAAACCCACGTTGTACAAAAAATACAAAATTTAGCCAGGTATGGTGGTGGGCACCTGTAGTTCCAGCTACTTGGGAGGCTGAGGCAGGAGAATTGCTTGAACCTGGGAGGCAGAGGTTGCAGTGAGCTGAGATCATGCCATTACACTCCAGCCTGGGCAACAGAGTGAGACTCTGTCTCAAAAAAAAACAAAGAAGGTACATAGTACAGAGTCATTGAGAGAATAAGTGGCTCCTCTACAGAAATGAGGATGGCAGTTGTGTTCTCGTGGAGTGTTGGGAATGTCTCTGTGTGTGGCCGCCCCAGTGCTTGACTTCCGGTCTCTCACATCAGGCTTTGACAGGAAGTAATGAAGAGAAGGAGATTTGCTGGAGATTTTTAAGCAAGTACTGAGGTACTTGAAGAGACAAATGTGGTGTGTGTGTGAACTTTGAGGTCAGGCAGACCTGGGTTTGCATTTTGCTTTAGCTATTTGTTAGCTCCATGATTGAGGTGTTTGTTTATCATTTCAGAGCTTCAGTTTTTCATCTGTAAAATGGGGCAAATAATATCGAATACCCCCTCACTTATGAGGATGAAATGTAACTACATGGAGGGTGACTGGGTGCAGTGGCTTATGTCTGTAATCCCAGCACTTTGGAAGGCCAAGGCAGGAGGAGGACTTCAGGCCAGGAGTTCAGGACCAGCCTGGGCAACATAGTGAGACCTCATTTCTACAAAAAAAATAATAAAATTAAAATTTTAAAATAAAATAAAAAAATGATGGAGGAAGCCCCTAGCACATGGTGTGGCACCATGCGTAGGAATAACACCCCTGCCTCCCGCACTTCCTTATGTGGACTGAAACTCTCAGAGACAAAAAGAAGGAGCATGAGAAATGTTATTTGTGCTCCAAAGCATCTCTGTACAATTACCCGAGTCAGGGAAGCTAACCTTGACTTTTTATTAAAAACTGTTTCCTTAGCTGGGTGCAGTTGTGAATGCCTGTTATCCCAGCCACTCAGGAGGCTTAGGTGGAAGGATCACATGAGCCTTGGAGTTCAAGACCAATGTGGGCAACATAGCGAGATCTTGTTTCTAAAATACATGCATAAATAAATTAAAACAAAAGGTTGTTTCCCCTTATTATATGGGTTATAAATGTTCATTGAGGAAAGACTAGAAGATCGAGATATGCAAACCCTACTGCCCACACGTGTGTGGATGTGTGTCTATGGGGGGCATGTTGTACTGTTTAGTTTTCGAAACATTGAATTGGGGTTTTCAGGGGAGCTTCCAGGTGGACGTATCAGCTACGCAGCTGGAAATGTGAGTTTCAAGTGTGGGAGAGTTATCCGAGCTAAAGAAAACAGACTGGGGGTTGTCCTCATGCATGTAAGTGGGCGTTGCAGCTGCAGGAAGGACCTTGGGGCCGGAAGGAGAGGGTTGGGCTGAAGGCTGAGGGCGGAACCCTAGAAAGCACCAGCATGTGAGGGTCAGATGGAGTTAGAGGAGTCAGTGATCAAGACAGAGTCACCAGCAGAGAAGATGGAAGAAATTCAGGGGAGAGTGTTGTCAGGAAGCCAAGCGACGAGAGAGTATTAAGACAGTGAGGTGGGCAGCATTGTGACATGCTGCAGGGATGACACACAGGATGAGGCCCTGGAGAGCTGCAAGATGTGCAGCAGGAGGACATAAAGACCTTAGGTAGGTCGGGTGCGGTGGCTCACGCCTGTAATCCCAACAGTTTGAGAGGCCGAAGTGGGCGGTCACGAGGTCAGGAGTTTGAGACCAGCCTGCCCAAGATGCTGAAACTGCGTCTTTACTATGAAAATACAAAAATTAGCCAGGCGTGGTAGCACGCACCTATAATCTCAGCTACTAGGGAGGCTGAGGCAGGAGAATTGCTTGAACCTGGGAGGCAGAGGTTGCAGTGAGCCAAGATCACACCACTGCACTCCAGCCTGGGTGACAGAGCAAGACTCCATCTCAAAAAAAAAAAAAAAGACCTTAGCTAAAGTGGCTTCCCTGGGGTGGTGGAGGCAGAAGCCAGGTGACAATGGGAATGGGGCTAGAGGCAGGGAGGAAAGTAGCAAGTGTGGGCTGCTCTTCCAGAAAGTGTGGTGAGGAGGGGAAAAGGACCTACGGGGTCCTGGACTGTGGGGGTCAAGGGGAAGTGAGGTGAGCACATGTGCATGCTTGGAGGGGTGGAGGTGGGGAAGGGACAGTGGAGAGAGAGAGGAGAACAGTTGAAGCAGAGTCATTATAAAGCACGACTTCGGTTTATAAAACATCTCTGTATCTTCCACAAAGTCTGCTGAGGATTTTGTCCATTAGGTAGGTTCATCCCTTCCACAAGGAACCACGTGAGAGGCGGGATGTCACAGTGGTTAGGAGCACAAGCTCTGGAGTTTGCTAACCTGAATTTTAGTCAAGGCTCAGCCATTTACCAATGATGAACTCCTGGGCAACCTCTCTGATCCTTGGTTTCTTCACATGTAATTGGGAAAATAATACCTAACTTACATGATTGCCATGCAAATTAGATAAGGTGATGGATATTTAACCCATTATATAGCATCAGGTTCATAGAACTAAAAACGGGGAAGTTGTTACTATGATTATTTCTCATTAAGAGTTCAGTCACAGGAAACAGACACCCATTCTATATTAAGCAGAAAGGAGTGTACTACTGGGAACTGAGGGAGCTCTAGGCTGCTTCTCAGCAATGACTCCTAGAACCTTCTATGGTTTGCCTCTGAGGTCTGACTGAACTCTGTCCACACCTGTTCATCCTTCTAGATGCTGTCTGCAGAGCTTTGAGGCACTAGGTAAAGACACAGAAGAAATTTACATGCAATAGGGTGTGTGGAAAATGATGTTTCCTTTCTTCTGGTTTTGGAGTTCATGCTTCTGGAGGGAAAGGTGAGGAAGGGATGTGAGCTGTGAGCTTAAAGATGGTTCTAAAGGCCTCGAGTGGTGGTTCACGCCTGTAATCCCACCACTTTGGGTGGCCAAGGCTGGAGGATCGCTTGAGCTTAGGAGTTTGAGACCAGCTGGGCAACATGGCGAAACCCCATCTCTGCACAAAAATCTAAAAAATTTGCCAGGTGTCCTTGTGCCTGTAGTATCAGCTACTTGGAGGCTGAAGCTGGAGAACCACTTGAGCCCAAGAAGTTGAGGCTGCAGTGAGCTGTGATTGCACCACTGCATTCCAGCCTAAGTGACAGAGTGAGACCCTGTCTCAAAAAAAAAAAAAAAAGAAAAAAAGAAAGAAAAGAAGATAGTTTTGAAGAAAAAAAATGGAGATTTGCTTTTAGGTACTGTGCACGGTGGTTAGAGATGTTTTAGAAGAGCTCTGCTGCCTGGTTAAAAGAGCTTCAAACTGCAAGTTGGTTTTTGGTTTTTTGGTTTTTTTGAGACGGAGTCTCACTCTGTTGCCAGGCTGGAGTGCAGTGGTGCAATCTTGGCTGACTTCAATCTCTGCTTCCTGGGTTCAAGCGATTCCCCTGCTTCAACCACCTGAGTAGCTGGGACTACGGGCACACACCACCATGCCTGGCTAATTTTTTTTTTTTTTTTTTTTTTGTATTTTAGTAGAGGCGGGGTTTCACCATGTTGGCCGGGATGGTCTCGATATCCTGACCTTGTAATCCGCCCCCCTCAGCCTGTGCTGGGATATTACAGGTGTGAGCCCCCATGTCCAGCTAAACTGCATGTTGATGATGGTGTGTCAGGGAATGAAAAATCCAGAAAATCTTTAAAATTGGATGCTATGGGGACTGCAGGTGTGATGGTTGCTGTGGTGTCATAAAAGGGTGAGGCTTTAGGTCAGGCAGACCTGGGCTTGAATTTTGCTTTAGTTATTTATTAGCTGCATGATTGATTGTCATTTTGGAAACTCAGTGTTTTCATCTGTAAAAATGGGGTTAGCCTCACCTCACCTTCCTTTGACCCTGTCTTTCCCTAGTCCGGGATCTCA
Source organism: Sapajus apella (assembly GCF_009761245.1). NCBI lineage: Eukaryota > Metazoa > Chordata > Mammalia > Primates > Cebidae > Sapajus > Sapajus apella. Next base: position 4,388,045 of record NW_022436953.1, on the reverse strand, counting down.
TGGTCTCCTTTCCCTTCATCACCCCACTTTCTGAAAGAGTCGATATTATTGATAAAATTTACTCCTCCTAGTTTTGAGGATTAAATGCAGTGATGGAGACAAAGCCCCTGCCCCTGGCTGAGCATTGCACCTACAAATGGCAGTCCCTCCCCTTTTTCTCTCCCATACCTCTTCCTTATATTACCAGAAAATGAAACTCTCAGGGAGAAGCGTGTCGAGGAATGTTATTGTGCTCTAAGATAGCTCTGAATTACCAGAGTTTGGGAAGTCAACCTTGACTTTTTTTTAAAAAAGCTGTTTTCCTTCATTACATGAGTTATGAATGCTAATTGAAGAAGAGCTAGAAAATTCAGATGTGTGAAATAAAACATCACCTGTAATTCTTCCACCCATATTACTACTGTTAATATTTTGGTAGGTAGACTTCTGGACTTTATGTGTACATAATGAATTTTTTTTTATAAAAATTGACATAAAATACATATTGTTTTGTAAACTTTATATTTCACTTAGCAATGTATTGTGGACACTTTTTCATGTCAGTGAATATAGTTCTACAATCCATACCCATAATGTTAATGGCGGTAGGGTAGTGTGCTATAAAAGGTTCAGACAGGTGTCAAGATGATATGTAATCAGGAATCTGCTGTCAGTGACTTTAGGGGATCCCGGAGGTTGGGAGGGGTGCTATGGGGTGGAGTTGGATGAATACTGCCATCATAGCCAGCAAGGAGTAGACTTTGGATTTGGAAATTAAAGAGTGTCCAAACTAATGCCCGTTCCTGGCAAAATTCTAGAAATGATTATTATATGTGAGGTCTGGCAATGCTTAGCAAAAAGAATGACATTTGGCAGAAGCCAGCCTGCGGCCTCTACAAACACATACCAAAGGACAGAATATCATGCTTCTTTTGTTGATAAGGATTCAGAAGGAAGAGGTTAGGGGAATGCTGAAGACATTGTTTTTTTCACTTTCAACAGGGCATGAAGCAGTTTGTCATCGTATTCTTGTGTATGTGATGGGAAAATGTGGGCTGCATGATGGCACTGTTTGGAGGATTCATAGCTGGTGACTCACTGTACCCAAAGAGATGTGACGACAGGTTTCTGTCTTGCCAGCAAGACGTCTCTGAGCCTGTGACTCAGCCCTGGCCACGCGATGTTTCTATCAGTGACTCAGATGAAGATGTAGGTGTCGGGCTCATCACACCTTCAGATGACACAAAGAGGAAAAGGTTCGCTAATAGACTGGGTGACAGAATTGAGGTTCAAAATGATTGTGGCAGGCTGGAATGATGATCCAACATGAGCAAATGACATTTGGAGAGCGTGGATGTAGAGTCCTGCAGGCAGGTTAAAAAGATCAGAAGTGCAAATGTGGGGCCCTGAGTCTCGGCTTAGAAATGAATCACATGAAAAAGACAAAGTTTATCTGACAGCGAATTCAGATGTGTGGGCACTACCAGGAGCCTGTTGATTCCCAGGCTGCCTCGGTAGATGGAGGAAGCCTGGAAGAAGAAAGGTCAGGCCCCAGTGGGGCCTGCAGTTTTCTAGGTTCAGGCTTGGGACCCCTAAGAACAAAGTCCAGGGGAGAACAATCCCCATGGTGAAGGATCTAAACACAAAGTCTGTTTTTTTTTTTTTTTGAGACAGTGTCTCATTCAGTCTCCCAAGCTGGAGTGCAGTGACGCAATCTCGGTTCACTGCAATCTCCGCCTCCCAGGTTCAATCAATTCTTCTGCCTCAGCCTCCCAAGTAGATGGGACCACAGGCACATGCCACCAAGGCCGGCTAATTTTTATATTTTTAGTAGAGAGGGGAGTTTAGCCATGTTGGCCAGATGGTCTCAAACTCCTGACCTCAGGTGATCCACCCACCTTGGCCTCCCAAAGTGTTGGGATTACAGGCGTGAGCCACCGCACCCGGCCCTAAACACAAGGTCTTAAAGTAGGGTAGTCATTCAAGTTATTATCTAAACTGGGACACGCTGGGAGTGAAAGTATTATTAACAACTAGAATGCATAATTCTATCTTGGAGGCGTCATTGGAGGGACTGGGACTTCTTATGCTAGAGAAGAAATAACCAAGGACTTATTATATATGAGTCCGGAAACTTATTTTTATAGTTCATTCTCTTTTTTAAAAAATCATTATTTAGAGGTCAAGACTGGAGGATCACTTGAAGCCAGGAGTTCAAGACCAACCTGGGCAACATAGTGGGACCCCATCTCTTAAAAAAATTAAAAATTAGCCAGGTATGGTGGCCCCTGCATGTAGTCCCAGCTACTCACAAGACCGAATTGGGAGGATCCCTTAATGGCAGGAGTTTGAGGTTACAGTGAAACTGGGGCAACAGGCAGAGACCTTGCCTCTAAAACAAACCAATATATAAATATTTAAAAAGGAATGCCTGCTCATTGAAAAAAATTCAAATGATAAACAACTCTCTTCTATCAAATAAGAATAAAGCTAGCACACACCTTGTCGATTTGCTGTGAGGGTTAAATGAGTGTAAAGTGTTTAGAGCAGTGCATGGCATAAGTTTGTAAGATACAAACAAATATAAAACTGTTTAAAAGGGAAAAAAGCTCTTCTTTTCCTCACCCCTCCCATCTCTATATCAGTTACATGTTTCAGAGGTAGCCATATTATTCATTTATTATGTATCTTTCCAAAAATTTTTTAAATTTAAATTTAAAGTAATATGCCTACATGAGGCAAGTGTGGCAACATCTTGATAAATTGCTAATGCTGAGGTATTAGAATGTGAGAGTTCATTGTATTATTTTCTCTACTTTTGTGTTTGTTTGAATTTTTCATTAAAAGTTAAATATAGGCCAGGCATGGTGGCTCAAACCTGTAATCCCAGAACTTTGGGAGGCTGAAGTGGGTGCATCACCTGAGGTCAGGAGTTTGAAACCCGGTGTCTACTAAAAATACCAAAAAATTAGCTGGGTATTGTGGTGGGCACCTGTAATCCCTGCTACTTGGGAAGCTGAGACAGGAGAATCACTTGAACCTTGAAGGTGGAGGTTGTAGGGAGCCGAGATGGTGCCACTGCACTCCAGCCTGGATGACAGAGTGAAACTCCATCTCCAAAAATAAAAAATAAAAATAAATAAATAAAAGTTAAATATAGTTGGCTGGGAGTGGTAGCTCAGGCTTATAATCCCAGCACTTTGGGAGGCCGAGGCAGGAGGATGAGCTGAGCCCAAGAGTTTGAGACCAGCCTGGGCAACACAGTGAGATCTTGTCTTACAAAAAATGAAAAACCTAGCCAGGCATGGTGGTGTGTCCCTGTAGTCCCGGCTATTTGGGAGGATGAGGCAAGAGGATCGCTTGAGCCTAGGAGGTCAAGACTGCAGTGAGCCGTGACTGTGACCCTATCTCAAAAAAAAAAATTATATACAGTTGACCATTGAACAATACAGGGGCGGGAGCTCTGACCCACCATGTAGTTGAAAATACATGTACAACTTTTCGAATGGCCAAAAAACATGAAAAAAAAATGCTCAACATCACTAATGATGAGGAAAATGCACATCAAAACCACAATATGAAACCACCTTACTCCCACAAGAATGGCTACCATAAAAAAAAAAATTTAAAAAATAGATGTTAGCATGGGTGCAGTAAAAGGGGAACACTTCTACACTGCTGGTGGGAATGTAAACTAGCGCAGTCACTGTGGAAAACTGTGGAGATTCCTTAAAGAACTAAAAGCAGAACCACCATTTGACCCAGAAATCCCACGACTGGGTATCTACCCAGAGGAAGAGAAGTCATTATACAAAAAAGATGCTTGCACAGGCACGTTTGTAGCAGTGCAATGCTCAATTGCAAAAACATGGACACAACCCAAATGCCTATCAATCAACAAGTGGATAGAGAAGCTGTGGTATATATATGATGGAATCCTACTCAGCCATAAAAAGAAAGGAATTAATGGCATTCGCAGCAAACTGGATGGGATGGGAGACAATTATTATGTCAGTAACTCAGGAATGGACAAGCAAACATTGCATGTTCTCATTCACAAGTGGGAGATAAACTATGAGGATGCAAAGGCCTAAGAATGATACAATGTGGCCGGGCGCCGTGGCTCACGCCTGTAATTGCAACACTTTGGGAGGCTGAGGCAGGTGGATCACAAGGTCAAGAGATTAAGACCATCCTGGCCAACATGATGAAACCCCGTCTCTACTAAAAATACAAAAATTAGCTGGGTGCGGTGGCATGTGCCTGTAGTCCCAGCTACTCATGAGATTGAGGCAGGAAAATTACTTGAACCTGGGAGGCAGAGGTTGCAGTGAGCCGAGATGGAGCCACTGCACTCCAGCCTGGGCGACAGAGCAAGACTTCATCTTAAAAAAAAAAAAAGAAGAAGAAGAATACAATGGACTTTGGGGACTCGGGGGTAAGGGTGGGAAGGGAGTGAGGGATAAAAGACTACACACTGGGTTCAATGTATCCTGCTTGGGTGATGGGTGCACCAAAATCTCATAAATCACCACTAAAGAAACTTACTCATGTAACCAAATACCACCTGTTCCCCAAAACCTATGGACATAAATAATTTTTTTAAAAAGAAAATCCATGTATAACTTTTGACTCTCCCAAAACTTAACTGCTAGCAGCCTACTGTTGCCCAGAAGCCTTACAGTAACAAACTGGCGATTAACACATATTCTGTGTGTTATGTGTGTGATCTACTGTATTCTTACAGTAAAGTAAGCTAGAAAAGACAAATTTTATTAAGAAAATCATAGGGAAGAGAAAATATACTTAGTATTCATTAGGTGGAAGTGGGTCATCAAAAAAGTCTTCCTCCTTCTTGTCTCCATATTGAGTAGGCTGAGGAGGAGGAGGGAGGCGAGGGGTTGGTCTTGCTGTCTCAGGGGTGGCAGAGGTCAAAGAGGTGGGGGACTCAGAACAGGAGGCAGGAAAGGCAGGCTCACTCTGTGTGACTTTTTTTTGAAAAATTCTGCATGTAAATGGAACCATGCAGTTCAAACCTATGTTGTTCAAGGGTCAACTGTATTGACATATCTTACAAAGCAACCAAATACAAGGTTATAGTTGTCTTCTATTAAGTCCTTATAGGCAACTATTCTGAAATTCATTGGTTGTATCTTCTGATATGTGCTTCCCTATTTCTGTGGCTATATCATGCTTATATTGCTAGTTTTGACTTTTCACTTTATCTCTAATATTATAGATATCACATATGTGTACATATATATAAATTTTCAGGAGTTTTGAAAGTTGTTATTCTCTGAATATACCTTAAAAACAAACCTTGTCCTTGTTTCATGGATGTATTTCTTTTACCATGCTGAGGCTATTAATTGTAGGTTTGTGGATTTTTTTTAAGGTTTTTTCTCTTCCCTGAATATTCTTTCTTTCAAGGTGGGTTTTTTTTTTTTTTTTTTTTTAGATGGATGTTTTTTTTCCCAAGCCGTAGTGCAGTGGTGTGATCTCAGCTCACAGCAATGTTCACCTCCTGGGTTCAAGTGATTCTCATGCCTCAGCCTCCTGAGTAGCTGGGATTACAGGAACACACCACCACACCTGGCTATTAACTAATTATCATGGAAGATGAGGATTGGGATCTCTTGTATCACCACCTATAATCATTTTGTCTTTGGCCCAATATATTTATATCACAATTTGGGGTAAAAATCAGTACTTCATATTTATGTGTATAAGTTTGTGTAAATATTTTTTAACAGCTGAGCCATGTTGTGATTTTCATCACATTTCATTTATTGTATAACTGTTGTTTTTTTTTTCCTGGAGTTAATACTTGCCTCACGATTTTTGTTGTTGTTTGCTAAATTTTCCAACTACTTATTACTAATTCATCTCCAAATTTCCGAAAGAAATGTGAAGCTTCTTTTATTTTTGTCAAACATATTTTATAATCTATTGTTACCATTTTTAAAATAGGTGACATCCTTTTTGGACCTAAAATTTTCTATTCAGGGCCACCACTAACACAAATGGTCCTTTTGAGTAAGTTAGTACTTACCAAAGACATCCCATCTGAACAGATGAACTGCAAGAAGGAACTTCGTGGAATGACAAATTATAAAATACAGTAGTGCTGCTTCTGGGAAGATCAATTAGGAAGAAATTCCTCTTCCTGTAGGTTTGCTGCAACCCCTCATCAGGGTTGTGACTTGGCAAAACAGAATACAAGAACTGAGAATTTGTGCCAGGCACGGTGTCGAGTGCCTGTAGTCTCAGCTATTCGGGAGGCTGAGGTGGGAGGATTGCTTGAGCCCAGGAGCTCTGGGCTGTAGTGTGTTATGTCGATCAGGTGTTTGCACTAAGTTCGGCATCAATATGGTGACCTCCCGGGAGCCGGGGACCACCAGGTTGCCTAAGGAGGGGTGAACCAGCCCAGGTCAGAAACGGAGCAGGTCAAAACTCCTGTGCTGATCAGTAGTGGGGTCGTGCCTGTGAATAGCCACTGCACTCCAGCCTGGGCAACATAGTGAGACCCCGTCTCTTAAAAAAAAAAAAAAAAAACTGAGAATTTGTAAATCCATTGTACTGGGTATTTGGCAAGGCCTTTTAATCTAGAAAGCCAAGTCTTTTATTTCTGGGGGATTTCTGGAATTATTTTTTGACAAGTTTGTCACTTCCAGTTTTTTTTTTTTAATCTTCTTTATGTGAGACTTATGGTTGGATATTTATACTTTCTGTGTTTATTATCTAGTTTTCTTTTTCCTTTTTTCTTTTTGAGACAGGGTCTCACTCTGTTGCCCAGGCTGGAGGGCAGTGGGGCAATCACAGCTCACTGCAACCTTGACCTCCCCAGGCTCAAGCGATCCTCCCACCTGAGCCTCCTGAGTAGCTGGCACTACACGCATTTGCCACCACACCCAGCTAATTTTTGTATTTTTTTGTAGAGATGGGGTTTTGACATGTTCCCCAGGCTGGTCTCAAACTCCTGGGCTCAAGTGATCCTCCTGCCTTGGCCTCCCAAAATGTTGGGATTACAGGTGTGAGTCACCACGCCTGGCCTATCATCTAGTTTTCTCATATTCTCTTTCCTAGTTTTCTCTGTGGCTATTTGTTCTCCTTTTTCGAGGCTTTCTCAACTTTATAATATTCCATTAAATGTTTTACCTCTAATATTATATATATATATCATATGTAATATGTGTACATAGATACAAATTTTCAAGAGTTTTAACAGTTATTATTCTCTGTACCTTAAAAACACAACCGGATCTTGTTTCATGGATGTGTTTCTTTTACCGCTCTGAAGCTATTAATTGTAGGTTTTTTTTTAAAAGTTTTCTTCTCTTCCCTGAATATTCTTTGATTCTTTCAAGATCTTTTTTTTTTTTTTTTTGAGATGGAGTCTCGCTCTGTGGCCCAGGCTGGAGCGCAGTGGAGTGATCTCTTGTCACTGCAGCCTCTGCCTCTGGGTTCAAGTGATTCTCCTGCTTCAGTCTCCCAAGTAGCAGGGATTACAGATGCCTGCCACTACACCTAGCTAGTTTTTTTCTACACCTGGCTAATTTTTAGTTTTAGTAGGGATAAAGTTTCACCATATTGGCCAGGCTGGTCTTGAACTCTTGAACTCAAGTGATCCGCTCACCTCAGCCTCCCAAATACTGAGATTACAGGGGTGAGCCACTGCGCCTGGCCCCTTCAAGTTCTTTTTCTTGTAGTTGTTCACCCTGGTCTTTATTTTTCTTTCTTTCTTTTTTTTGAGACGAAGTTTTGCTCTTGTCACCCAAGGTGGAGTGCAGTGGTGTGATCTTGGCTCACTGCAACCTCCGCCTCCTGGATTCAAGCAATTCTCCTGCCTCAGCCTCCCAAGTAGCTGAGATTACAGACACCCGCCACCGCACCTGGCTAATTTTTGTATTTTAAGTAGAGATGGGGTTTCACCATATTGGCCAGGCTGTTCTCAAACTTCTGGCCTCAGGTGATCCACCCACCTCAGCCTTCCAAAGTACTGGGATTACAGGTGTGAGCCACTGTGCCTGGCCTGTTCTTTATCTTTCATGTTAGAAACTTGTCCTAAATTTTTAGCATTTTTTATTGTCCATCAATACACAAAGGTAGGGCACTAAATGACTGCATGAACATTCTATGCTAATGTTTAGGACCTGTTGATTAGTGGACATCACTGAAGAATGATCAGTTGGAGACCCAGATGTTTTGTGGGGGGACTCTGATTGGGAGTATTTAGAGGTTCTTTTTTCTTTTTTGTTTAGTTTCCAGCTTGGAGGGCTGAACAATGGAAGACAGTTGCCAGCTTTCTGAAAGTCAAGATGGGGGAGATAACTACTCCACAAATCTAACCAGCTCATTTCAATAGAACACATGTTAAACATTTTTTTTATTATTGAAAACTTTAAACATATGTAAAAATAGAGAGTAGTATAATGAACCCAGCTCCAATGGTTATCAATTTATGGCCAGTCTTATTCTATATATTCCTCAGCCAACTCTGCCGCCTCTGTTCACAGTATTTTCTACAAAATAGTAGTTACATCTAGAGGCTTGATTAGATTTAGATCATTTTTTAATGCTACTTTATTTATTTATTTATTTATTTGAGATGGAGTCTCACCCTGTCCTGTTGCCCAGGCTGGAGTGCAGTGGTGCAATCTTGGCTCACTGTAACTTTTGCCTCCTGGATTCAAGCAATCCTCCCACCTCAACCTCCCAAGTAGTTGAGATTACAAGCGTGCAGCACCACGCCTAGCTAATTTTTGTATTTTTAGTAGAAACAAGGTTTCACCATTTGGCCAGGCTGGTCTCAAACTCCTGACCTCAAGTAAACTGCCCACCTCAGCCTCCCAAAGTGCTGGGATTACAGACATGAGCCACCGTGCCCAGCCTGGAAATACTGTTTTATGGAGTTTTGTTTTGTCTTGTATTTTCTCCATGAAGGATCTAATGTTCTGTTGTCTCTCTTTTTGCAAAATTAACAGCCACTGATAATCATTACCTAGATCCATTATTTCATTAGAAGTTGCAAAATGGTGATATTCTAATTCTATCCATTCCTTTTCCATTTATTACCTGCAAGGTTTTTATAAAGAGAAACTTTCTTTTACCACTATTTGGTGACCCAAGGTACGTATAGCTTATATAAGAAGGGCAGTAGAAATGCTTGTTTTTTTTCCTCTTATCAGTTTACCAAATAATGAGTTGGTTTTCTACCATCCTTCAAAGATTAGTAAGGTTTTTCTTTTAAGTAGAATTATTATTCATGGATTTAAATTTATTAGATGAGTTTCAATCAATTGCAGTTATTATCCTCACTGATGCTCAGTTGTATCATCTTCAGCAAATGGGAGCCTCTAATTCGTGCACAGTCCTTTTGATACGACCCTAGGAGTTTTTAATAACTTCCTTGCTTTCTGGTATGAGATTTCCAGAATGATCTTGTGTATGTCCTGTTCTAGATCTGAAATTTTTCATTTCCTTCAAAGAGCCCTGGTTTCTTTTAGTGCAAAGTGGTATTTAAAGACCACATTCTGAAGACTAGAGGTGCTTATTGCTACTGGGTTGGTTGGTTCCCTATCCTTTTCAATGCACAGAACCAGGAAATATATATTTTAAAGATAAAGTTCGAACAGTTATGACTGATACCTCCAACTCAAATGCAAGACTATGGGGATTTTACTAATTACTGTTGACCTTCCATCTGCTTTTGTTTGTTTATATCTCCCTCACCAAAAAACTCTAAGAACATCAGTCTCATTACTTATTTGCCTCATTAGTGTATATCTCAATAGGGATACACGTAGAGTCAGTTACTGGATTTTGAATTACTTGAAATAGTTTCTCTGTATGACTATAACACCAACTGGGTAGCTAAGTTCATTTGTTTCATTTTGCTTTTGATTTTTTTAATGGATTACTTATTTACATGCTTGATTTTATTGTGTTATTATATAAAGTATCTACACAGTTTTAAAGTTAAATTTATTTTTTTAAATCTATTAAAAATGTATATTCTGTGATGTCTACCATCTACCCCATCCTCTCCACTTCATTTCCTCCCTTTTCCAATAATTATTTTTAAAACATTTTGTTTATCTTTTCCTTTTGAGAAATGTAAGAAAGTAAGAATATATATTCATATCCATCCTTTCTTTCTTAAATGGTTGCCCACTACACACATTTTAATCTACCTTAATATTGACCTTTTAAAAAATTTAAGCCGGGCGCGGTGGCTCAAGCCTGTAATCCCAGCACTTTGGGAGGCCGAGGCGGGTGGATCACGAGGTCAAGAGATCGAGACCATCCTGGTCAACATGGTGAAACCCCGTCTCTACTAAAACTACAAAAAATTAGCTGGGCATGGTGGCACGTGCCTGTAATCCCAGCTACTCAGGAGGCTGAGGCAGGAGAATTGCCTGAACCCAGGAGGCGGAGGTTGCGGTGAGCCGAGATCGCGCCATTGCACTCCAGCCTGGGTAACAAGAGCGAAACTCCGTCTCAAAAAAAAAAAAAAAAAAAAATTTATGTCTAGGAATATGTCATATGTTTGTCTTGTGGCTCAACTGTTTTTTTCTCACTGGTTTGTCACACATGTCTTAAAGCACATACCCAATGACAAGAGCACGGATGTGCTTTAAAGGCATATATGGATCTAAGTCTGAATTCCAGCCCTGCCTTTTACTTGCTATGTGACTTTAGAAAAATATGTTAATCTCTCTGGGTCTCCTTGTCTTCATCCGTGAAATGAAAATAGTAAAACCTCCTTCCTAGGTTATGGTGAATAATCTGGGGAAGAACCCTTAGCACAGTGCCCAGCACATAGTAAAGGTCAGGTGAACATGAGTTGTTTTCAGTGGTGTTACTCTGGGTTTTCTCTTATATTCTTGTCAATGTGATGATTCCAGACTCTTACAAGTACTAGATTTGCCCTATTTCAGCTCCTGAAGGAGCAGAACTCTCAGTCTAAGTGAACAGTCAGAACACTGAATGGGGCCAGGGCTGCTCAGATAGTATCCACAGTCAGGGTCTGCCTTGTTTTGACCCAAGTCCAGACCCCTTCATTCTGGCCAGCCTCACAGATCTGTGTCCTGTCCTGCAAAGCCAACACCATTTCTTGCCTTCCCCCTTTTCTTTTCTTCTTTTCTTCTCTCATTCTCTCCTCTCCTCTCTTCCATCCTTCCTTTTTTTTTTTTTTTTTTTTTTTTTTTTGACAGAGTCTCACTTACTCTTCCATCTAGGCTGGAGTACAATGGCATGATCTCGGCTCACTGCAACCTCTACCTCCTGGGTTCAAGTGATTCTAGTGCCTCAGGCTCCTGAGTAAACTGGGATTATAGGCATGCACCACTACACCTGGCTACTTTTTGTATTTTTAGTAGAGATGGGTTTCACCATTTTTGGCCAGGCTGGTCTCGAACTCCTGACCTCAAGTGATCCACCTGCCTCAGCCTCCCAAAGTAGTGGGATTACAGGTGTGAGCCACTGCACCCAGCCTCCAGTTTTCTTTCTTGGCTCAGCTCTTTCCTATCCCAGGCCGCAACGTCCCTCCAGAAGCTGCTTCCAGCCTCTGCAGTATCCTGAGGAAGCTTCTTTTTAAACTTGGAATGGGCTCTCTTACTCCACTCTCAGAGCTCTGGGGCTTAGGTTAAGAGCTCCGCCCTCTTCCCTTCCACTGCCTTTGAGGTTTTATGATCATGTGACATCATCACCACACTCTGCCATCATGTCATTGCATCATTATATCAGTAACCATTACTAAGTTAACACAATCACACTGCCAGATTGTCATTTTGTTGCTGGGTTGTGTGCCTTGTTATAGTCATTTCAACACTACAATACCACTGATTACATGGTTACCTTGTTACAGTCCAGTACTGTTAACCCATAGTGCACTAACCCATCATTTCCTGGTTGATATTAACAAATTGCCATATGGTTATCCTGTTTCTGGATTACATCATTACAGCGCTACATACTATCTCTTGCATCTGGGCGGTGACACATCATCTTTACTGCGCTATGGTATTACAGAATTATTTCAGGTTAATACTATACTGTTACTTTGTTACAGGATTAAATTGGCCCATCCAAACTGCAGTGCAAAACTGGAGACTAAGAGAGTGGGGCAGGAGGGTGTATCTCCCAATTCCACATCCAGAGGAATATATCCAGGGCCAAAATACTCCCTGAGCTACTTCCCTGTAATTCTGTCCCTGGGATGTGAAACTCAGGCACATATACTCAGTATCCAAAGGCATCTCATCATCTCGAGTCCCAAGTCAGTCTCTCTTCTTACCTCTGCTGGTGGCGCAATCAGCCACCAAGCCCTTCGAACACTCTTGGAGGCAATCATCTTTGCCTATCTCTCCTCTTCGCCTTCATAACCAATTGGCAGCCAAGTCCAGATATGCTACCTCAGTGAGATTACCACCAGGCATTCTTGGGCCAGACACTTGGAGATGGAGCCCACCCAGCTTACTTATCCCACTCTGTCCCCCAGGGAGACTTCCCTATCACAGACCTTCCTTCCACAGACCAATTTGCATCTCTCCCTCTCTCTTGCTCTCACTCCATCTCTATCCCTCATCTCATTATTGCACTGGCCTCCTAATGGGCTTTCTGCCTCAAACTTCCCCTTCAACCACCTTGTCTGGCAGCTCGAATTAACTTGTAAATAAAACTTTGCATCAGGTCACCTTAGAAGCAGTCAGTGACACCCCTCCCCCCTTCCAATTAAGGATAAGAAAATGGTCAAACTCAGTCTGGCATTTATTGCCCTTCACAGACTGATCTCCCTGGCTCTCATCTCTCATATCCAGTCAGTACCCAAGTCTTGTCAGTTCAGCCTCCAGTAAATATATAAATATCAGTTTTGAAAAGTTCCCTTTCCTGCTATTACCTCCCTTCTCCCTTGAACAAGCCCATGCTTCAGCCAGCTTATATGTTTGCACAGAGCCTGCTCCTTTCAGACCCCAGGCTTTACTCTTCTGGGAAGTCCTCCCAACCATTCTCTCTGCCATTCTACTCTCCAGCTCTCAGCTTCCTCTCCCTGGTCTGAGCCCACCCGGCACAGCTAAGTTGGGTCAGTTCGGTGGGCTCACAAGTATTCTCTGAGAGTTTCTCAGTTCTCCAGCCAATCCAACTTGTCTTGAGCTGTCAGGAGAGTTCCGACATCGGGGAACTTGGCCTCAGACAAGGGGTAGAGCCAAGACAGGGCTACACAATTTTTCATTCAATACATTTTTTTCTGGTATCCATTAAATGCCAGGCTCTGAGAAAAAAAATACATTGACTCCACTCTTGTGAAACTCAACATTTTGGTGGAAAGACAGGTAATGCACAGGTATTTGCCAGGATGACATGTTGATGAATGGGAAAGTTTGGGGAGGTGTAAAATCATATCAAGCAGTCAGGGAGGGCTTCCTGGAGGAGGTGACATTTAATCTGAGATCTTAAGGATCATCAGTAGTTCATCTAAGTGAATTCTGGGGTTGCAGAGTAGGAGTAATTCATGCTGAGAGAACAGCCGTGTAAAGGTCAGAAGGGAAGAAAGGTGGGGCTGGAGCAGAGAGAGCAAAGGAGCATGTTGGAGGCAAGCCAGGCGGGGGGCAGAGTCTGAAGCTTTGTGGCTTGTAAGTCAAGTTAAGAGTTTGAATTTGGTCTCTTGCAGGCCCATGATAATCCCCAAAAGAGTGTTAAGCTGGATGTTAGTATCAGGAAGGGAGGCGGTGCCGTGGGATGTTATTTGCATTGAAAAAAATAACATTAGCCACAAGCAAGAGCCTGAATCAGGAGAGCAGGCAGAGCAGATGATGGCTCAGCCTTGAGTGGTGGCAGACAGCTAGAAGCATGTGGAACGGATGTGATGTATTTACAGGAGGCTGAACTCTCAGGACTTGGATTCTGATTGGATGAGAGAGATGATGGAGAGGGAGGAGTCAAGGATAATGGTGGGATTCTGGCTTGGGCCCTGGAGTGGATGATGGTGCTGCTCTTTCAGATTAGGATCAGTGGATGGGGCAAAATTGTGCCTTGGGTTCTGCACACGTGTTTACCTAATTTGTTTGCGAATAATGACAGGGGACTGTAGGGGGTTTGGGCCTCACCCAGTCAAGGGGTTGAAGAAGTCTTCCTGATTGGACTAGCTGACAGCAAGGCTATGACTAAATGTGGCTGAGGGGCCAAGATATGAGGTTGGGCCTAGGACTGGGATCTGGGGACACCTAGAAGTCAGAGGAGCAGGAGGCCTGGAGACTTGAAATGGGACCCAGGGTGGCCCAAGGCTTGGGTGACTCCAGCATTGGTTGGTGACAGACGGCTAGGTTGGGCTGGGCTGCCCTCTCCTCCTCCGATAATTAATCCTGTGTGGGGGCCGCGGGCGATGACAGGGCTGTCTAGCGTGCACTTAAGCATTAAATGACCAATTTCTGTCAGACTAACTTCCCCAGCCTTCCCATCCCCTCCCCTGCTGCCCACCCCACGCCTGTACCCCCTCCCTCCACTCCCTGCACTCTGAGTTTTTCAGCAACTGATGGCTCCTGGTTCATTTCTGTGGAATTAATTGGTCCCTGAATGAATTCTGTTGACAGGGCAATTTATCATGTGTTTGGGCTGACAGTGCGGGTGTCGGGGGTAGGGGGTGGGGATATGGACTGGGGGCGGCAGGATGAGAGGGAGGAGGGGGTTTGAGTTGGGGTGAATATTGACCCTAGGTGGTACCAGTGCAAGGGCTTGGGGAACCATAGAGCACCCCAATCATGGCTTCATCCTTGGCTACACATCCTGAACCCATAAGTTTGAAAGAAAACCCCAAATTGGAGAGAAGTCCCCAAACTTTGGTCTCTTCTCAACTCTTCAATCAACCCAAATGGGGTTATCATCACTGGGGAAATCCGGCAGCACCCTACATTAACACTCTGAAGGCTGGAATGGGGCCTGGAGCTCTGAGTGAGAATAAGGGAGGGTGTGTGTGTGTATGTGGGTGTGTGATGAGGACGCTCATGCTTTCAAAGAGTGAAGAACTGATTAGTCTGCAGGGTAAAGGGGCTAGTCCCCAGGGAGTTGGGCGCTCAGCCGGCCTGGCTAACAGGGGCCTAAGGGACTGGCTAATTAGGGTATTGGAATGGTTTGGCCATGCAGAGGTGTGGGGGAGGCTGGAAGCGTAGTTGGCCCCAAAGAGCTGTTTCCTTTGTCTCCCTCCCCTAGTGCCCTACCCTGCACCCTCACAGGTCCCCTCAGATCACCGTTCATCTGCCTCAGTGCTTACAGAGACCCACCCCAGAGACCTCTAGGCAGAGAGTGAGAAGAGAGATAGGAAAAGGCAGTCCTAACTCCCAGATGGGGAAGATGGCAACACATAAATCCATGCCTCCTCCTTCTCTAGATTAAAGAGCTTTCCCCCATCCCCTTCCCAATCTGAATGCACCTATCCCACCTCTACAGCGCTTACTCAAACTCCTTCTGGTCACAGAAATTGTCTGAGCACGTATGGTATACAACTACAGAAGCCTAGAATGTCCAATGGGAAGTCTAGAATGTCCCTGGTGGTCATCTGGTTTTACACACAAAGAAACCGAGGCACACAGAGAGAGTGAGGCTTGTTGAAGTTCACATAGTGACCTTGTGAGCCAGCCTTGTGATTCTGTTGTGGGTCCCTTCTCCCCTCAGCGTGGAGATGCCTCCATACACATATGGCTTTTGGTCTGCCCCTAGGTTGCATGCTCGGAATTCCTCAGCAGGGTGCACGTTGTGGCTCTCCCACATAAGGCAGCTGAGGCCATGCCTGGACATTTGAGGATGAACAGTCACAGAGATCAGACTACGAGCCTGGGCTCCAGGTGCTGCCAGAGTTCGGTCAGCGAGGGAGGCCCATTGGAGAAGAGAGATGTGGATGGGGTTTGGGAGGGGGGCGGTATAATCTTGGGGGCCTGGCTTCTGTGTCTTGAAGGATGGAGCCCAGGATCTCCCCCCAGCGTGAGCTCTCCCTGCTGCTGTGGGCCATGTGTTCCTGCTGCTCTCACAACTTCCTTCTAAATCCCCAGAAGAGATTCTTCCAAAATTTTCTACCCCACTCAAGGCTGGATCCAGTCCTGCTCCCCTCACTCTCAGCAGACAGCAGCTGTGGCTCCTATGGTCTCTCTAAGCAAATCTAGTGGACTCCATCCCTTTAAGACCTTCCTTCCCCAAGCAGAATTCTCTGGTTCCTCCTCACCCCTCCCCACATGCCTCCATCCCATTCTTTCAGGCCTTTTGTGTCCATCGTGAGCAGCTTCTCTCCATATGCCTGCCTCCCACCCTCTGCCTCAGCCACGGGCATGTCCACATAGCCCTTGGCCAGAAAGAACCTTCTCTTGTGCTCACAGACCATACCATCTCCAGGCCTGTCTCCTGTTCTCCTCCCTTCCAGACATTTCAAAAGAATCGGCTACACTCTGCCCCTTTCTACATCCTTAAGTTTTAGCTACACCCCACTTCCATCTGCAGAAAACACTAACTTGGAGGTCACCAGGCATCTGCTATTCACCAATCAAATGGCCTTTCCCTCAGTCGTAGAACATCACAAAGAGCCAAATTTGGTTTATTCATTATGCTTATGTGGCAAGAAGCTGATTGTCTCTTTACCTTTCTTAATTGAAATTTTATTTTTCCTTAAAGTCAAAATTAGATTTTAAAAAATTATAGTCACAGAAATGAGTATACAGCCAGTGCTTGACTTACGACCACGGTCGGGACCGCGGACCGGTAACACGATTTGGTCGTAAGTTGAATAGGCTATACGTACAGCTGAAATGGTACACGCCGAGATGGTAGTGCTGCTGGAAGCTGGTCCACACTGTCGTATGCCCAGCTGGGCAACGTTTGCGCTGCCAGACGCGGAGCAGTCATGGCTAGCGATTGTGATCATAAAGTCGAATGGTCGTAAGTTGCATAGGTGGTAAATCGATCAATACTTGCCTTGTCCCCATCCACACTGTTCCCAGCTCAGAGACAAACATTTTCTCTGTTTATGTGTATATAAGCAAATGCAAGAAAGATTCTTATTTTCTCTTTCTCATATAGCATGTCCTCTGATCTGCACTTGTCTTTCTTTTTTACTTAAAAATAAAGCTGTACCATGCTTCCTTGTTAGTCTCCTTCAGGAGCGAATCTAATCATTAGCATAGATTCCCATTATCTCTTGCCTGGACCATGGTAGCGGTCTCGTACAGATCTCCCTGCACCCACTGTCTCTCCTTGTATCCCACTTCTTCATCATGAGTAGAGCACTCTTCCAAAAATGTAGACTTATTAAGCCATTTTCTCTTGCTCAAAAACTTTCCATAGCTCTCATTGCCTCCAGGGTGGGAAAAAGCCCCAAAGCTCTTAACAGGGCATGTATGTCTTCAGAACTGTTTAAATCAGAGTTTCTTTTGGTTGCAAATGACAGCCCCAACACATTTGCTTAAGCCAAAACAAGGAGAAGGTATTGGATGTTGACCCTGAAAATCTGAAAATGGGGCTTGCTTCAGGCCTAGCTGGCTCCAGAGGTTCGAATGATAGCATAATAGTTGTTTTTTTTTTTTTGTCCTCTGCCTCTCAGTTCTGCTGGTTTCTGCTTGACTCGGAGCATGACGCCCTCAGGCAGGTATTCTCCACATAGTGAAGTCCTACGCCCTCATCATCAAAGCTCACAGGCTGAAAACCCCTCCTGTGACTCCATAACAATGCTCCTGAGAGAACTCCTATTGTTTCTAACTTTTGATCTCTGTGCTGTGGCCAGGGACATGGGGTCCTCATTGGCCAGAGGCGCATCACAAGCCCAAATCTAGGTAGGAGCTGATGGGGCACTGTGATTGACAGTTCCACAAGAACTACACAGGATGGTAGGGGGCAATTTCCGAATGGAAGGAGGGATGCACTCTTGATGCCTCCCCACGGGGACTGTGGGAGGTGCTTTGGGTCGTAAGGAACAGAGAGTCACCCTAAAGAATGCTGGGAGTTATTTGACGAGTTCAGTGCCGATGGAGTCTCCATCCTCTGGGCTGCAGGAGAGGCCGGAACGCGTCTACCCTTTCAGGCCTCCTCATTAGCGACTCAGCTACTCTCTGTGGGTCATCCTCCTCTTCACAAGATTGAAGGCTCCTACCATCAGGCTCAGAGAACAGTGAGCCGAGGGAGGTGACGGGAGGTGAGTTTCAAGGTGATGGTAGGGATGGGGAGGGATTTTGACTTTGATGCTGAGAGAGATGGGGAGCCACCGAAGGAGGCAGAGGAGGGACATGAATTGCTGTACATTTTGGGAGATCATTCTGGCTGCTAGAGGGAAGCAAAGATGGAAGCAGGAAGGCCAATTCAAACTTTCTGTTTGCAAGTTCAGGTGAAGGATGAGGGTGGCTTGATCTGGGATTGTCCGGCGCAGATAGTTGGAAGAGGTCATGTTCTGGATCGATTTTAAAGGCAGAACTGTCTGGTTTTGCTGATGGATCAGACGTGGGATGTAGAAGACAGGAAGGGGGAGTCAGGGAAGATGTGGGTTTTGGGTTTGAGTAACTGGTAGGATGGAGCTCTCCTTTAGATGAGGAGGACTGGGGGCTTCCCTCAAGGCCTCCTTTGGGCCTTTCTTTTCATGGTTAACAGCCTCATTCTTTCCATACTTCCTTGTTTGGTTTTCTGAGAGAGGAGGATTGATTGGTTCAGCATGGATTTGTGTTCAAATCCAATTCTGTAGCAGTAACAGAGTCACTGGTACAAATGTGTTGTTTATATGGGCAGGAGGTGGCTGTGGGTAGGGCAGCTTCCTTAAAGGGGCTGTGTGTGTGACAGGGACCATTTTGGCATGTCCACCCCAGTGTTCTGGTTACCTTTGCAGCTTCATCTCCTGCCACCTCCCTCCACCCCACCCCTCCCCTGGCACTTTATACTCCAGCCACATTGTATCTGGCGTATTTTCATGCCTTCGTGTCTTCGCTCCTACTGTTCCCTCAACCCAGGACACGTCGGTTCATCTGTTTCTAACTGTCATACTTGGTGCGCCTCGGCTGGGATCTCTGTAGGGGTGGGATGAGGACAGAGCCAGCAGAATCAAAACGACTGCTGGAGAAAACAAACTGAAACAGGAGAACAAGCCCTCTTGTGGGTGTCTGTGGTGGGTGACTGGGGCTGCAGTTAGAATAGGCAACTGGCCAAGGATGATACAGATCATGTTTTGGGGCCCTCAGGCTGATTACAAGCTGAAATCAGCACTCCAGGAGGGACACGGAATGAAGCTTCTGCGCAGAGGTGCTTACTGTAAACAGTGGGATGTTTGCTGTCCAATTCAGTATGAGAGAGACAGAAATAGAACAGAAGAGGTTCCATTGAGACCCACACAAGAGGCCCTGGCTCCCAGTTTGATGGATTGGGGAGAGCAGGGCTCCCTGTCCTGAGTGGACCTAAAGGCAAAGCCATGCCCTGGGCGTGTTTTATATGATGAGGGAGGCATTCACTGGGCTGCCCTGGCCCAACCCAGTGCCCTGGAAACTTCCAGAAACATATTTGCTGGGCACCAGGCAATAGTCAGAAGTTCTGCCATGCTGGGTTTTCATGGGTTCTGAGCAGGATCTCCAAAGTGGGGTGCACATCTTCTAGGGAGTGCAAGGTAATCCATTTCGGTGTGAGAACATTAGAACTTCTATTTGTATGTATTCCAATCTTGTTCTTTTTCTATTTTATCTTTTATAAGATTCATAATATATTTATGGAATTTGTAAATCAGTAAATATACTTATATTAGGAGTATGCATTCAGAATTCTTTTGGCTGAGAGGGTGTATGACCAAAGAATTTTGAAGGCCACTCTTCTAGGAGGCTGGTGGTCAAGAGAGCCGACATCAGGCAGGGTGGAGGATGCAACTGCCATTTGCTGAGATGGGGAAGAGGGAGGAGACACAGGTGCAGAGGGAGGGGAAAGGGAATGCACTTGATTGAGGGTGTGCCAATTTGTTGGGGGACCTGTACCTTCCCCAGAGGTGCCATGATATGAGTGAGGCTGGGCAGATTGGCTTGAAATAAATGTCTCTGGGATTCTGGTGGGAAGGAGGTGTCTGGGAGACACTGTCCCAAGCTAAAGGGGAAGGTAATTTCTTAGTCTGCCCCAAAATCCTGCTTGCATCTCCAGCAGCTCAGAGATTCAAGAACCTTTCAAGTGGGAAGAAGCTGTGATGGAAGCTGAGCTGGGAAGGTGTCTGAGGGGCGCAGAAGGAAAGTTTCCAGGTGGAAGCTGGGGCCTTGGTGTTGGCAAGAGTGTGGGAGGGTCAGAGCGGGGAAGTTACTGAAGGGATGGAAAGAAGACTCTCCCAAGTATCTCTGATGCAGCAGAACAGTCTTAGACAGACAGCACATCCCCATGCCCCCCACAACCCCACCCAAACAGAGAACAGACAGGTGGAGACATACAGATCTTTCACTGGACACCTGGTCACAAGAACACCAAGGATGGTTAAAAAAACAATTCTCCTGCTACCACACACCCAGACCCACCCAGGGACATGTAGACGAACACATTGATGAACAGAAAACTATACGTATGTAGGAAGCATATGACCGCACCCCGACAAACACAGGCGCCTGCGCGCCCTCTCGGGGACACACCCAGACCACCGCACTAGCGCATCAATTTCAGCCGCTGCTTGCTAGGGCCCGGGGCTCCGCAAGACACTGGAGGCGCTTGAAGTCCCAGGAACCAGCTCCCCCGGGCCTCTGTGGGACACTCCTCGGGCCCAGAAGTAAACGCAGAGCGTGTAAACGCGGCAAGCGTCAGCAGTCTCCGCGTCTCCTTGCCAACCCATAAGATAAAATTGCTCCTGCGGCCTATGCGCAACTGCACCAGATGGGGACCCGAGGGAGGAGATAAGACAGAGGGCCACCCACGTGGAGAGGGCCTCAGACGTCGGGTTCTGAGATCCAGCACCCTAATCTGGGTGCGGGTGGACTGGTAGGACCACAGAGTCAGCCTAGGATAGGCGCCTAAGTCGGGGTTATTTTGAAGTTTCGGAGAGTAAGAACTTACTGTCCCCGGGACCGGGGTACCTGGGGGAGGGTGGCTAATAAAGGGCAGGCTCGTCTTGGCCTTTGCGGTGGTTCAGCTGCCGCCAAGGGTGTCACGGCAAAGGAGTTGGAGGTCGCAGGGGGAGTGTAGTTGGGAGGATCATTGAAGGGGCTTTTGGGGATGGACCAGTGGAGGGGAGGCCCATCCCAGAGACAGGGAGAGACAAATCTGGAGCCATGGGGAGTGACATACAAAATTTTATTATTTATTATTTATTATTATTATTTATTTCTTATGTGCACAAAAGAAAAAGAAAAAGAATCAAAACGAACCGACGCGCTGAAAGTGGCCGAGGAGACCAGAACCGTCCGGTGACCTTTCACAGGTTAGGCCTGGGCTGAGTCCGGGGCCTCTGCCCGGCCAGCTTCACAGGACTGGGATGGGCAGGACCTCGGCGCCCTCGCCGCCCGGCTCGGGCCACTGGAGCCTGGCTGGGAGCCGGGTTCCCTTAACGATTCTCTTTTCTCGTTTTCCTTTTCAAATAAAAAGGCTCGAAGGGGAGAGAGATCTGGGCGAGGACTCCAAGCCTTTTCGGATTTGTTCAAGGATTTTTATTTATTTATTTTCACTTTTATTGACTTTGTTTCTGTTATTTCGAGTCGTCACGATCCACGGGTGAGGAGACATGCAGGGCGCATCGTCACTACCGAGAGAGCAACTACGGGGCGGGGTGGCCCGGCCTTCGGCCGCCGGGGGCGCGCGGGGCTCGGCCGCGAGGGGGCGAGCCAGGGGGCTGGAGCTGCCACCTCGGATCCAGCCTGCGGGGCCAGGGCGGCCGGGCCAGGGCTGGGGGGAGAAGCCGAGGAAGAAGCAGAGGCAGAGAGACGAGCGACAGAGACGAAGAGAGACAGAGACAGAGGGGGAGAGAAGCGGAGAGGAGAGAGGGGCAGGGGGAGAGAGCGGCAGGGAGGAAAAAGCGAAAACACGGAATTACAGAGAAAGAGCCAACAAAACAGGCCAGAGGAGTCCACAGGACCATATTCGTCATTTTGCATAGAGATTTCTTTTCTTTCGTAATTTTTTTTTGTAACATAAAAAATGCCCCCCTCCTCCAGGACGTGCTGTGCTTTAGTGGGCGTGTAGCTGTGTCCCCCCCTCCCCCCCAGCGAGCGGCGACTCTCACAGCACAGACAGCGGGGCGTATCTACAGGCAGGGCCGGCGGGCGGCAGGGACTCTACGGGGTCCGGCGGGGCAGGGCGGGGCGGAGGGGGAGGGGTTATGTACACCGGGGTTCGCCTTCACACGACACACACCGTCTTTCTACAAAGCAGCAGGCTGGTGGGCTTTTGTGTTGTTTTGTTCCTTTTTGCAAAGACCATCATATTAAATAAATGTAGACTTTTGCCGTTTTTGTCCGCCCCCCGCAGGGGGGGGGGGGGGGGGGGGGGGGGGGGGGGGGGAGGAGTGGAGTGGGCAACCCCTAACTTCCACCCTGCAGCAGCTCAGACGCCAGCTCAGAACCGGCTCTCTCCATCTGCAGATTGAGAGTCTGTGTCGGGGGAGGGGGCATCAAGTAACTGCCGGAGGAAGACCCCAGTCCGCGGCCGGCGGACACTGGTCCTGCGGCGGGCGGGGGGGAGCGTCCGATGGGGCTGCGAGTTAGGGCGGAGGATGCAGGGCGTCGAGGGACGGGCGAAGGACTGGCAGGAGGGGAAACTGGGAGGCCAGCAGGTGGAAGAGACGCTGAGGTAGGGGCAAGACAGGGTTGAGAGCCGGGTCACGCAGCAGGAGGTGTCGGGCCTTGGGGAACTAGGTAGTCCAGGCGGAGCGGCGAAGAGCCGAGAGGGGGCCCGCGCTCCTGAGGTCCCAACCTTGGAAAGACCTGACGCCCCAAAAGCCTGTTCCTAGCGCCGGACCCCCATTCCACTTTCTGTGGCAGGGCACACACAGAAGGCGGGGGCAGTCCGGCTGGCACTGGGGGTAAATAATTTTCCCCAAGGATTCGTCAGGGGGCTCTTCCTCCTTATGCAGAAAATCGTTTTGTTCTTAATCTCCTTTGCCCAGCCCCTCCAGCCTCCCGGCGCCCGAGAGTCCGAGGCGGGTGTCCGGGCTGGGCGGCGCTGCGGTCCGCGCTGATTGTGTGTCACAGAAACTTCCGGCGCGCGCCGGCTGGTCGCGTCCGAGTCCCGCGAGGTGGCTGGCAGGCTCCGGGGCTCGCTCGCGGGAGGCCGGGGGCGAGCTGGACCGAGTTCCCCTCGCCGCGCCGCGCAGTCCAGGCAGGCGGGGAGGGGCGGCGGGCGGGGCTGGGGGCGGCGGGCCGGGTCCTGAGGGTCCCGCCTGCGGCTCCACCCGTCCTGTCCGGCCTTCGACGGGGTGACGTGAAGGGCTGCAGGGGTCCTGGGATGGGGGTGAGGCTGGGGCGGTGGCCAGGAGGCATCGCGTCGCGTCGGTCCTCCCTCCCTCCGGGGTGGGGTCAGACGGGGACGATGTGGAGGCCGAAGCTGTCGGCCTGAAGCTTGATGTGGTCCCCGCGGTAACTAGTGGCGGTCATAGGCAGCGGCAGCAGCGGCAGGGGCGGAGCCCCGGGGGGCGGCACTATAATAATAAGGGGAACCTGGAAGTTAACACAGGAGAAGAATGGGCTGGGTGAGAGGACAAACAGGAGAACAAAAAAGGAAAGAAAAGCAAAGAAAAGACCTCCCCTGGCTGGGGTCCAGCGGGATCCGGACTGGGAAACCTTGGCTGGGAGGTGAAGCCAGTTGCCCTAGAGAACAGTTGCGTTCATGGGGCTTGAGAGGGACCCGATCCGGTGACGCCCGGCTGCGCACCCTCCAGGGGGTCCGAGGGCGAGGGCGGCGCAGAACCTTGGAGCTACCAGGGAGGGCACGGGAGGGCAAGAGGTGCGGGCGTCCTCGAGGGGTCCCCGGGCCTCAGTGCTGCACTAACAAGCCTGTCCCCCTGGCCATGCCAGGCCCCCAGAGGTCGGGTCGCCAGGAGTGGGACCGTGCCCGGAAGCCGCGCGGCCGCGCTGAGCCGCCGGCCAGCCAGGTGGCGTACTCACTTAGTAAGGCGGGGTTGCTGAATCTCCAAGCCTCGTTGTAGGCGGTGTACTGGGGGTGGCTGTACGGGTTGCCGGAGAACTCGCTCCCTGCGGGAGGGTAGGGGAGTGGGGAATCAGACGCGCGCACACCGGGGCGGACCCCACGAGTCCGGCCGGTGGCTTCTCCGCCCGCTCCTCCCTCCGGGTGTCAGGCGCAGGTGTCGCGGGCAGGGTAATGGCCGTGGCGGGCGTGCCGGGCGGAGGTGGGACGATCACTGCGTCCGTGTGGGGAGAGCCCGGGGAGGCGGGAGGCACCCACGAGCTCGCACAACAAAAGGCGGGACCTGTGGGCCAGTGCCAGCTAGGGGCTTCCCAGCGGAGGCGCTAGCGGCCACCCTCGATGGGTTTGTACTGAGGCGCGCCCACCCCGTCGCGCTGGCAGCCAGGGTCTTTATAGAGGCCACTCGGGTTCTAGGGGGCATGACTCCCAATGGGTGGAAGCGGGGGTGGGGCCAGTGGCGAAGAAAGGCCTTCGGGACACTTTTCCCCCCAGAAAGTCCTAAGAATGGCATCAATGTGCAGTACCAACGCAAGGGGTGGGGTCTCTGTTGGGAGACACAGCCCTCCTGCCTTTCCCTCAAGAGGCTGGATGAGTGGGCCACGCGGCAGGGGATGGAGGAGCCGGGAAGCAGGTGAACTGCCCGCTGGTCCAAGAGCGGTGAGCGGAGGGCCAGTGGGCTGGGAGCCATCGGAAGCTGCCTCCCTCGCTCTGCGGGAGAAAGGCCAGGCCTCCGGGTTTCCCCCTCGCCCTTTCTCCTGTGTGATGACCCCAGACTGTTTACAGTGATCCCTAACCGCGGGTTAAGTAGAGGAGAAGGGGCCCCTCTCTGAGAGGGAGCTGGGGTGGGGGTGGGGGATGCAGCCACTGGAAAGCCTGTTTATTGACGAGGAGGGAAAGCATGCGTGCAGCAGGATAATGAGCTTCTGAGCTCAACTGTGACCAAGAGGAACTGAGCTATCTCCTTCCCCATCGCTAATGAAACAAGTGTAATTTCCTCATCAGCACTAGATTCTGTTTAACGACTCCCCCCTCGCCACCATGAGCTCTCTGCAGCTCCCCTCTTCTCCACCTCCCTGCAGACTCCCTGCCCCCACCTCCCCACTCTTCCCTCACCCCCACCTCTTTAAGACCTCCTCCAGCCCCCACCTGCTCACTGCTGGGAGCATCTCCCTAAAATCTCCTTGTCCCCCAACAAGGCTTCTACTTCCCTTCCCCTAAATCTGGGCAGGAATCCTTTTACCCACACCTCTATCTCCCTCCAGCCCCTAGTCCATAAGACCCAGCAGCAATCTCCATCTTTGCCATTGCCCCCACCCCAAGCTCTGCTTACCCAAGGCTGTCCCTAAATGTCCCTGGATGGATGGGCCAACCACTCTCTTCTATCCTCCCCCTTTCGCCAATGAGAGTTGAACTTTGGCGAAGGGCCTTGCAGAGGGTGGCCAGAGGGAGTGAGTTGCTGGCTGAGCTAGTCTAACCCTCCCGAAGACAAGAGTGTTGGTGTTTGTGCACAGAAGAACTTCAGCTCTCTTTGGCTTCAAGCCCCTGCTCCCAATCTGGGGTGAGGGGTTGAGTAGAGCACAACCTCCAGCTGCAATCACCAGACCTTAAATACCGCCTCTGTCTCTCTGATCCAAACAACCCAAACCCAACTCCTCTGACAAGGGATGGGTCAGAGCCCCAGAGGAGCAATGGAAGGCTGGGTGCCTCTGAAGAGGTATGGAGGTGTTCTAGCCAGAGTCTCCCTGGTTCCTGCCACAGCCTGGCCTCCTTTGCTCTTAATGGACTAGCTCCCTCCTCTCTCTGAGTTGGGGTTGGTTCTCAACATTGATCTTCCCTTGTGGCTTGGTGTGGACCAGGGTGGCTTTGTCTGAGTGACTGACATGCCCCTGGAAATGGTTCTTGGCTCCAAGTTTCCATGGAAACCAGGGCAGGCGCCTCCAAGCAGTGTCAGCTGGCTGGGGTGGGCTGGGCACTGAGGGTGGAGCTGAGGCTGAGGCTCCTCGGGCACAGGCTCGGGCAGGTGGGCGCTGTGAAGGGGCCATGACATACAGTGGGTTGCACACAAGGGGGCACTTCTGCAAGCTTCCTCCCCAGGTTGCTCATAAGGGAGGATGAGGGACCGACTGCAGCCTCTAGGGAGAGAGAGGGACAGAATAGCAGTGGTTTGCAGGAAGGGGACATTGGGTCTCCCCCCACCCAGCCTCAGTCTACAGACCATTCAGCAGCTCACCCACAATTTAGTTCCCCCATCTAGATTAGGCAGCTGCAGCATTGTCACCTACCAGGCACCATTCCTGCCAGGGTGGAGGTGGGGTAGCTTCCCTGGCCAGTGGGGGGCACGTGAGGGGGGTAACCAGGCAGAGTGGTGCTCGCCATGTCACGACCTGGAAAAACACAAAGGGGAAGGGGTGAGGCCTGGAAGAGAGGGGCCTGCCTCTACTCACACCAGGATACTGCACGGAGAGGAAACTCTTGGAGAGGAAAGAGCTCTGTGCAGACGTGCGGGGATGCGTGTGCAGCTCTACACCTGAACGAGCAGGTCCAAGTGTGCCTTTGTGTGTGTCTAAGCATGTTAGCTACATGTCTATGATCAGCTGTGCGTATGCATCTCTGTTTTGTATAGCTCTTTGTGTCTCTCTCTGTGCATTTGTGTGTGTGTGTGTATCTGCCTTTGCCTGTGTCTCTGCATTCCAAACCCAGATGGAGATGGGAGGGAGATGACCTGGTTTTACTCCTCCTTCTCAGCAAGATATTCAACTGTGGTCTCTCCAGTAGCCAAATGAGCCTCTACCATCTTGCTTATCTTTTCTCTCCCTAGCACCCCATCTTTCCTTCAGGCTTGGATGGCACCCCACCATCACTCCTACAGGGGCTGATGGCTATTCCTTCTCCTCTCCAAGTGGAGCTGCAGGTGCTGGGCCTGGCAGGCGTGGAGAGCAGGGGGCCAGCCAGTGGGCTATTTTGCTGTTAGTGTTTATGGCATTTAAATGATAGAAAACCACCCTGAAGTGAATCAGGAGCTTTGAGCCAACAGTGCAAGTGGATCAGATAAAGTTCCAATGAGCAAAATCTGCTCCCCCACCAGCTGCTGGACTTCTCTGTCCCTGGAGGGCTCTATCAGCTAGAGCCTGGAGGGTGGGAGACAAATTGAGTCAAGAAGAGGGTGCTACCCCTGGTCCACAGACATGTCCTCTGGGACACAGCTGCACATGACTGGCCTCCCTTCCTTGCCTGCGCCCTCCATCACTATGAAGGGATCACAACCTCCCTTTGCAATTTAGCATGCTCTGATCTCTAATAATAATTTGGTTTCTCCCCTCTGCCATAATCCCTTTATCCTCTCCTGGACCTTCTGGAACCCCTTAACCACCCCCCCCCCCCCCAGATTCCCCTTATCTTCCTCACCAGCCAATGACACTCTACCACTGGAATGTCTTTGTCCATCCCTGGGAAGGCAAGGCTTGGCTGGAGAAAGTCACAGAACTCTGCGTACTTGGGCCCGTTCACTTTCTTTTCATCAGCTGGGCCATAGTCATTATCCTCCCGATGGCTATTCCAAAACATCTCTCTTTCTTTGCTACTCTCCCTTTGAAGATGACCTCACCTCCTGCATTCCAGAGATTGTATGAGTTTCCTCACCCCTACTTGACACATCTGAGTGATTCATACTTTCCTAAGTATACAGAGCTACAGCTCAGGTTTTTGCATTTCCAGCACCCTGCTGAACATTTTCCTTAGCTGTCCCTCTGTCACCTCAAACCGAACTGGAATAAAAACAGATTCATCTTCTCCCCATCAGTTCTTATGACCTTGAAGAACATAAGTCCAAAAACTTTGGAGTCCTTCTTGACATAGCCTTCTTCCTCCCATTCTAGATGAAGTCAGTCACCAAGTATAGTCAGTTCTCCTTGGCAATATCTGTTATATCTACCCCGTTTCCATTTCTTCTCCTACATTCATAGCTCAGCTTTTAAGCACCTGCTTTTTGCTACACAGTATTTTTGCTTGCATTCCTTGCCTCCACATTCTTCCCCTTCTTTGTATTCTAAACGTGGCTGCTCAGCTAGTCCTCATGAAACATTGCTTTCATCACACCACTTCCCTTGTAAAAACCATCAGCGATTCCCTGTAGTCTATAGTTTGAAATGAAACTCTGTGGCTTTTAAATCTGCTAAGGTACTCTCTCCACCCAACTTAGATTCTCACCCTTCCTGGATTAGTTTGACTGTTTTCACTGGCTTGTGTGATGTGAACCCTTTATGCTTTTGCCATAACCTTTTCTTCTTCCTTACAATTTTCCTCTCCTTCTAGCTGAAGACTTAAAATCCCTACCATTCTACCCTTTGGGGAAATTTCTCTCTTCCAAACTTCCACAGCATCTGTGCTGCATGGTTTACCATGCCATTATATTTCATAATGCATCAGCTCTGATGTTTCATATCACACAGATTATAAGCAACCTGAGGGCAGGACCCTGTCTTCTGCTTTATCTGGCCTAGTTGAGAACATGGCAGATACTCAATAAACACTTGTTGATTAATCCTCTATCAATCTATTGCATTTAGCAGCCAATTCCTAATGGGTTATAATTTTTATATTGTTTCATATATATTGGTCTCCTTAGAGAAGTAAAGATTGGGATAGAATGTAAATATTTGAATATGCTTTTTCTTTAAAAATAATTTAAATAATAGGTTATGAATTTTTATAGACTGATGAGAGGTTTACAGTGAGGAACTCACATATTGTGACTTTATCATGCAATAGAATGATTTTCCTCTATACCTGTCTAACATAGCTAATGTCTTTCCTTTCCTAAAACTCGAGAATAAGCAGAGTAGAACTGCCAAACAAGAGATCATTCTGACTTCTAGAGAGACAGAAGAAAGGATTTGTGTTTGCTTTGATGTGGGTTTTCTTTTATTGACTGCTGTCATCAATGAAAGCTACACCCCTCCTGACTGTCTCTCAGTGGAGTGGACCTGAAGTAGACGGTGACAACAATATTAAAATCAGTTCCTATAGGAATTAATAATATGGCACTTATTGGTCAAATAAGACCCAAGACAGGATAGAGTTAGGGAAGGTGCAGAGGTTTTGAAGCTAAACAGATACAGAAACATAATTCCTCCTTTCCTGTCATCTTCAAGTCTACAAAGCAGCCAGGAAAAGGAGTGTGCCTCTTTCTTAATGAACAAGAATTTAAATGTAGCTGAATTCTGGTTTTCAGCTGCATGATTCCCACAACCTGTCACACATGAATTCCTTGTAATCTAAGGTTTTGTCACAAAATCTCCTATTTTGCTTCAAGAGGAAGGAAAAAATGCTGGATGACTAGACAGATGTTTCCAGCTATTCTGGACGTAGTCCTATTGGAAAGTTTTATTTCTACTGGTTTTCTCTCTTGCAAAATGGCAACTTCCCGCAGGTAAGAATTTTTGCATGCTGAAAGTCATCCACTGAATGGTTGATTGAAAGGTACACTGCCAAATTCCATTTAGAAAACTGAAGCTGGGCAGTGCCATGTAGAAATTTTGAAAATGTGAAAGAAGAGTCTCAAGATGAGGAAGAAGAACACAAGCTTCCTCGGGTCCTGCAGGCAGCTGTGCACCTGCTGCAGAGTCTCTAACACCAGTATCACCACAAAGAGGTGCCCAGTTCAGG
Source organism: Sapajus apella (assembly GCF_009761245.1). NCBI lineage: Eukaryota > Metazoa > Chordata > Mammalia > Primates > Cebidae > Sapajus > Sapajus apella. Next base: position 4,358,294 of record NW_022436953.1, on the reverse strand, counting down.
ATCCCTGAGTCAACAAAGGTGCCAGCCACTGCATACAAAGCACTCTCAATGGCTTCATTAGCCGACAGGTACCTGAAGAGCAGAAAGAAATTGACCAAACTCTTGCCAGAGCCATATATTCTTCTGGAACACCATTGTCAATAATGGAAAACACATATTGCAGGAAGTTTTCAAATTACTAAGACTGTCATACCATTTGCCCAGCAGCATTCTTTGAGCAAGCCTCTTTTAGTGAAAGAATATGAATGGGTAATGGAATCCGTGCAAGCAAGAATCGACAGAGCACTGGGCCTTGCTGTACTATAGATGGATGGAAAAATAGGAGTGCAGACAGAGTCCAGAACTGTACAACAGCACAGCCACCTCCTTTATACAAACAAGTAAAGCACAGAAAAAGGAGAAAACAGCTATGTGGCAGAATACATCTGTTATAAAGTATGTGCCACCCGACAGAAAGCAGTAGAGGATTTTCGTTGCTCCCTGACAATGCCAATAACATAAAACAGCATCCAAAATTACAAATGGAGAAAGCCCACATATTATCACAAGAGGATGGGCATTTCATGTTGGACGTTTGCTTTCCAAGGTTACAAAGGTGTTATTTTTTGTTTGTTTGTTTGTTTTGTGTCTTTTGATATGAAGTCTTGCTCCATCGCCCAGGCTGGAGTGCAGTGGCACGACATTGGCTCACTGCAACCTCTGGCTCCTGGGTTCAAGTGATTCTCATGCCTCAGCCTGTAGCTGGGACTATAGGTGCCTGCCACCACACCAGGCTAATTTGTGTATTTTTAGTAGAGACAGGGTTTCACCATGTTGGCCAGGCTGGTCTCAAACTCCTGACCTCAAGTGATCTGCCTGCCTCGGCCTCCCAAACTGCTGAGATTACAGGTGTAAGCCACCACACCCGGCCAAGGTTACAAACTTTTTAAAGATGGAGCGCATTTCAGATGATCATGTTTCAAGGGTGAGACAATGAAGGCACAGAGAAGCACCATGGTTTTCCCATGACTACCCAGCTAGTAAATGATAGAGCCAAAATTTGAAGCCATGTCTATACCACAGTGCCTTTTAACAACACGAAGCCAGATACTCCCCAAGAGAGCCAAAGAAAAGGAAAAGAAGTCATCAGACACACAAAATCTCATAACGTCATGGTTGTCAATAAAAAGAGCTCAAAGAATAAAATCCCAACACCAAAACTCTGTAATAAAACTCCATGGGGTGGAGTATTACTCTCCTGGAGAGTTTTCTGAGAAACAAAGAGGGTCATCAAGAAACGGTGGTAGTGGAGAATCTTAAAAGTCCCCAGAAGTGTTAACGGCACTGTACTTGATGAGGATGTCTTCTCAGTTCAACTGCAGAAGTCCCTGAAGATTCTAAAGCCAATTTCTACAGCAATCACTACATCTGCATCAGACAGCGCACTTTTGTCAGACATTCCTTACCAAATGGGCCAGATCAAATAAACTGTTTTGGAGAATCTAAGTGCAGCTCCTCTTACAAGTACAGAGAAAGCAAAGTGAAAGACTTTATTAAGAAAGTTGAAAAATTGTAGTCATCAGATAATTTGTGCTACTTTCACTGTCAAGTCTAAGATTCAAGGGCAGAGCTGTGTTTCTACTTGCACCAGGACTAGCCAGCAGTCATTGAGCATCTACTATACACTGGGCACTGTCCTTAATATATTATATAATGTATTATCTCAATCTTCATATCAACCCTATGATGTTAATTTTTTTTTTGAAACAGAGTCTTGCTCTCATCGCCCAGGCTGGAGTGCAGTGGTGTGATCTTGGCTTGCTGCAACCTCTGCCTCCCAGGTTCAAGTGATTCTCCTGCCTCAGCCTCCCAAGTAGCTGGGATTACAGGCACCTGCCACCATGCCTGGCTAATTTTTGTATTTTTAGTAGAGATGGGATTTCTCTATGTTGGTCAGGCTGATCTTGAACTCCTGCCCTCAGGTGATCTGCCTGCCTCAGCCTCCCAAAGTGCTGGGATTACAGGCACGAGCCACTGAACCCACAGGCATGAGCCACTGAACCCTGCCGTTGATATGTTTTTAATCCCCATTTTATAGGTAAGAAATAAACTCAGAGGGGCCAAGATTTCACTATTAGTCGATGGCAGAACCTAGATTACAGAACAAGCAGTATACTTGGGAATTGATCCTGGAATGATATTATTCTCAAATAGTGCAGACCCAGAAAACACATACGTGTTTGGTCCAGGAAAGTAACATGGGCCCATGCTAAGTGAATCCTTCCTGTAACAGAACGTCTTGCCACTTCTTGTTTCTTCTGTATTCCATTTCTTCCACTTTTTTACAGTGGGGGTTTTAAATTGAGGTTAACTGATCCCTTAGGAACCCATAGATCATTTCAAGGGATCTATATAAATCTATACATAAAATGTTATAGACATTATATATCTATATCTTTCTGTATAGATGGTACATGACTTTTATCATATTCTCAAAAATATGGCTTAAAGGTTAATAAGCACTGTTTCTAAAAAAAACAAAAGAACCACCGTTCTTTGGTGTAAGACACTGATTTGTTTGCAACTACTTGAATTCTATCAATAAACAAGATCATACAGAGCACAGCAAAATAACATGTGAAGTAGCAGGGAGGTTTATCTCAAGTCAAGGAAAATGTCAGCATTCAGAAGATCAAGGAAATAAAAAGGAAGCCACCAAAGAAGGCAAAACTGCTGCTCGTGATGGCTCAGATGAGACTTATTAGACATAGATTTATATAGCAAAAGTTCTATCGAGGAGTTCAGAGATGATTTTCCTCAGCATCTTTCTCTGAAAATGAGCACTTTTGCTACCCACTTGACACCATGGAGGACCCTAAGGCCAGAACACATAACTTATTTTACTACCCTAACCTCAAGTTCTGTCTGCTTCTCATAAGATAGCAAAAATGAAGACATTAGATTTCTTCAAGGCTGGCGGTCTGTGCTTGCATTTGACATAGGCATTTACAATACTTACAAGAATTGTAAGTATTAAATTGTAAGTTATTAAATTTGTAATTGCTGCCTAAATATATAAATGCATAATTGATATGTACTATACCAATTATGATCACCTTATGACCAATCCAACTTATACCTAGTACACTAAAGTAACAAACTTTAAATCCATACAAGATATTTTAAAAGGACAGGAAAAAATTATCTACATACTTTCTTTCATTTCTTATTTCCCAAGCTTCCAGATCCTCCTAGGGTTTGATTTGTCCTCTGGGGCAGAAGGGACTATGGGACGGCCCCCAGCCCTAGACTCTGCCTCAGCCCCACACCCCACCTGAGGCTTGCCTGCTTCAGGTTCCAGTAGAGGGGACTGTACCTGCGACTCAGGGCGGCTGCTCTTCCAGATGAGCTCGGCTCCCACTGACACCTTGAGTCCCTGGTTGTGTCCCAGACAGGGATGTTACCCAGATCTGCAGGGCCTTAGTGAGGTCACACCTTGACAGCCAACCAGCCAGACACAACCGGTCATGCTGTTTCCATCCCTTCTCCCAGCATCCTGCCCTCCTCCGGGCTGTGGAGCCTGTTGGCTCAAGGCCTCACAGGAGGGAGTTTCCTTCTAATTCAGCTGGACCATGGATGGAAATGCAGCCCCTGCATCCTAGGACAACACTAGGAAGTGTTGGGGAGAATCACATTTTCAAAGGGCTGAGAGGAACTTGGCTATCTTCTAGTCCAACTCTCGTTTTACAGAGGAGAAAACGGAGGCCCAGGGAGAGGAAAAAGAGAGGAAAAGAATTATCTACATATTTCCAGTTATCTTCTCAGTTCATGTCCCTATGCTGCCTTCTCTGGCTCCTTGAGCAAAACACAAATGAAGATGAGTTGGGCAGGTGCTGGCACTCAAGAGGTTGGGCTCAGGCTCACAGATGGGCTCAGAGCATGAGAGACCCTCGTGCTGGGTGGGCGGAGGTTAAGCCTGTTTGCACAGTCTCCTGATACTCCAGGCCTCCCAGTTCCTCTCTGGCTTTATTTTGTTCCCTGAGAGCACTGAATTGTCAGCTCTAATCCTTCCGAAAGCGCAGTGTTTTTCAGGCGCTCTGTGTAAGTGAAACCCTAATCCCAAGGAAAACGGCCACTTAAGCCTCTGCAGCATTAGGCTGTTCTCCGAGCCTGCAGGATTTCCCCCCTCCCTACCTGCCCGCCCAGCCGCCACCGCCACAGGGGAGGAGAGGGGAGGATTCAGGCTGAAGGCACGCAAAGCCCTCTCAGAAGTGACAATAGTGACGGAGCTTGCCTCCCAAATCTCTGGGTTGCAAAAGCACTGGCTTGTTTGTCCTGAGGCTACAACTAATTGTGGAGGAGGAAGGGATTCTAGCTACCCTGGGAAAGGGGTGGGGGGTCTTCCTGTCACCTTGGAGGTGGCTGGCGCTCTGGGGGAAACAGGTTTCAGGTCTTGCCTAGGTGGCTTTGAGGCCACTGGGACATTTCGGAGCCCTTGGTACCAACACATACCTGTTTCATTGGGACAGCACTTTTTAGGATTTCTGGTCATTCAACAAATGTTGGGTTGACTGACCTTACTTTTACTTAGCCAACATTTTCTTTTTAAAAAGTACCAAACAATGGACTAAACAAGCTTAGTGCTGGGTGATCCTTTTTTGGAGAATTCTCCTGTGGGACACCCCAATCATCCAAATGACATCTACAGAAGCTGAAAGGGTCCCTATAACCTAGCGAATCGTGAAAGCAGTGGCCAGTATTCTCAACTGGGCAACCCTTTATTGGCCTGAGTTGGCTACTGTTATGCATTTGATAGCAAGATCATTATTTCTTAGAAAATATTTTGATTCAAATTCAGACTGGCCTCTCTCTCTCTCTCTCTCTCTCTCCCTTTCTCTCTCTCTCTCTCTCTCTCATCTCTAAATGAACAAGTGAGACCATCCTTAGAGAAATAAGCACTCTGTTTGGCATGTTCAACTTTTGGGCCTCATGGACAGAGGGAAGAGATGAAGGGAGGGGGTAAGAAGAAAGTCCCAAGGTTATGGGCCAAATCTGAGCTCAGCATAGAAGACACCAGAATCACATCTTTGCTAAGATGCAAACCCTTCCTTTGTCACCCCCCTTACGATGCTCCTCCCTCTGCAGCCCCATTCGTAGCCTGGGTACTTCAGCCATGGCATGCTCCTGGGGAAGGCAGCCCAGCAGCACAGGGTGGCTGGCAGGCACAGACAAGGACATGGGGCAGGGACCTGGGATTGTGGTGGCACCGTTTTTATTCTGGTCAAATTTGGCCTGACTCCGATTCTGGTCCCTAGGGTGGATTAGTGCTTCTTCTTTTCAACATCTTTTACCTCTGGCAGTGGACTGGATAAAGAAGGAAGGGAAGGAGGCCTGATCTGACTCCCGAGGCTGCAGGCTCAAGGCAGCCACCTATCTGTCAATGTCTCATTGCTATGGAAATGCCCCTATAATTAAATCAGAGCTGAGGTTGGGGGCTGGAGGTCCTTGGGGATGTGGCTAGCAGACTCAGGGATGTCTGGAGGAGGCCAGTCTCTTTTCTTGGGACCCACACAGCCTAAGCAAAGGGTCTAGGGCATGTGGGTGCTGAGGAGCAGCCCTCTGGCTTGCTTTGGCCTCTGCAGTAAAGGGCTCTCTGACTTGCCACATGTCTGAAGTTGCCCTAGCCCTCTCCTTTCAAGGAGAGGAACTGTGATGTCTGTGCCCTAAATTCCTCTAGCTAATCAGGGGCTATGAGCTGACAGACAAGACCAGGAGACTCCCAGCCTCCTTCAGAAACATTTCTCAGTCTTTATTGCCCTCTCCTCCCCCAGGGGCTGGCCAAGGGCTAAGCTGTTTGTTTTATGGAGGGAAATGCAGTTGCCTTGGAAGGGGGTTGTTAACTACAGGAAAGAGGCAGTTCCTGGAGGTCCTTAGGATGCCCTGAGTAGGAGGAGGAGGTTTCCCAGGGTCCACACCTCTGTCTGCTAAAAGGCCACATTGCTGATCATCTCAGATGTGGGTGAGGAGGCTGAACTTCTAAGAGTCGGTGATTCTTTCTCAGAAGCTACACTGCTCACATTGGTCCCCCGCTGCTGGCCAGCTGTGAGCTTTGCCTCTCCAGCCTCCCCCACCTCGGCTCAAATTGGCCAACTTCTGGGAGACCAGCCTCTTCTGCTCCCTCTCCCTGCCTTGGCCACTTTCCTCTTGGGCAGCAACCACATCTCTTCCTGGGTCTTAGTTACAGCTTCCTTCAAAACTGGAGTCTCCAAGAATTAAGAGACATTTCTCCCAAGCTCTTGAATAAAATACCTTCCCCCCACCAGGATGGGGAAGCTAATGAGGCTTCCCACCTGACCCCACCCCACTGGGGAGGAAGGTACTGTCCCCGTCTTTAGCTGTCTAATATTCAGACATTTTCCCAAAGACAAGATAAAATTCTCTGCTGAGACTTAGCAGTCTGGGAGCCTGGATAATCCTGGAGCAGGCTCTACTTTCAGAGTTGCCTGAGGCTCAGCTCTTTCCAAGCCTCCTGGACCCCAAAGCAATTAGCTATAGGTGTGGCCCTCATTCTCTGCCCTTTTTGATCTCCATTATCTGACAATTTGCTGAGCATTGGTGGGAAGGGTCTGGGGGATCTGGATCTGTGATAAAGACACAATTGATGCTTCCCTTTGATCTTTTTTAGAATATTAAACATGCTGAGCTTACAGTGCTTTTGGAATATTCTGTTGTCTCCAGTTCCTGGGGGGCTGTTAACTATTCTATTTATCGCTTCTACTAACTTTCCTTTTTGATAGTTTGTATCATATGAAGTGTGAGCTTTTTTTTACAGTAATCTCATCATTAGTGGTGGATTTCTTTTCTGCTGTGGGAGTCCCATGTGCCCTGGATTGTAGAATGTCCCTACAAAGGTTTGTCATTGCTCCTGCTGAGGCTTCAGAATGGGTTACTATCCTGGGCAAATTTTTATGTAAGTTCCTGGCTTGGGTTTCCTGCAACAAACTCATGGTCTAAATTTGGACCCTGATCTGGCATCAGGCTTGGGGTCTCCATGTCTTATGGTGACATTCCCAACTGCCCCCTTCCTTGTTTCCCTGGGCTACTGGGACAAGTGTATGTGCTCGCCTTTCACGGACAGTGTAGTCCCTATTCTGTTCCTCGCTTTATGCAGGATGATACTTCTAGCTTCCCGATTCCCAAAGTCACGTTCCCTGACTGGTGTGTTACAGCCCCGTCCTCTCCCAGTCCCCTATCCCTCCAGTGTGATACCAGCCCTGACTAGGGTGTTTTAACCCCGTCCTCTCCCAGTCGGAGTCTCCCTCCAGTGTGATACCAGTGGCCTCTCCGATACTGACCTGGCTTTGGGTTCCCCTCTATTTCTGGCACCAAAGAGTGAGGTTTGGCTGCGTATTAACATTTTTTGTTGTTATATTTTATTCAATTATGTTTTGGTAAGTTTAGCCTGCCTAGTTCCTGGACATCAATCTCATTCCTCCGTTACCTCTCTGTGACTAAAACACAGGCGGTGAGACCTACACTTGCTCAAGGCTCAGCCAGCGCATGGTAGCAATGCCCACTAGAGGCCAGTGAAGCCTGCTGGGTACAGTGGCTCCAGGGACTGGTGCTTTCCCTAGCTTCTAGACCAAGCTTGTCCAATCCACAGCCCGCAGGCCACGTGCTGCCCAGGACAGCTTTGAATGTGGTCCAACACAAATTCGTAAACTTTCTTCAAACATTGTGAGTGTTTTTTTTTTTTTTTGAAACAACAACAACAACAACTCATCAGCTATCTTAGTGTTAGTGTATTTTACATGTGGCCCAAGACAATGCTTCTCCTTCCAAAGTGGCCCAGGGAAGCCAAAAGATTGGCCAACCCTTTTCTAGGGAGCATGGGACTATACAGTCTCTGATTTCCTGCAGCATGGTCCCTTGCATCTGTGCTCTCTCCTTCAGAGTAGAGTTGCACTGGGTCAAGGGACTCTCTAATGCTCAGAAACATCCCCAGCGACTGGGAATCCTGCAGTAAGTTCTCGTCTTCTCCTCCCAGATCAACATCACTGCCAGCATCTCTGCAGGCTCCTCATCACTGCAGCCCCGGCCAGGCATGGGGAGGGAGGGTCAAGGTGAGAAAGGCATGGGGAACAGGGGCTATCTTTTCTACCAGGGATGGGAGACTTTAAGGAATGAAGGCTCCAGCATGCAGTTAGAGCCAGAGTCCTCACTGTAGCTGGCCTGACCCGGGGAGACCTGAGACTACTGAGAGGTGGATGGCAGACCCCTCGGGGTCCTTTGGAGGGTCAAGAAGGTGGTGAAAGGTACCAGCCACAGCCAGCCAACCTGAAAAAGCCTGGGGCCAGAGTGCCCCTGACCCATTCTCTCATGTAGCTAGTCCCTTTTTCTTTATCGCTTAGGAGAGACTCGGCTCCGTTCCAGACCAGCAGCCTAGAGCCGTGGGCTGGAGAGAAGAGAGGCCGCTGAGCTAGAGCAGCCCAGCGGCGGAAGGAAAAGTGGGTGATAAATTTAAATAACCAGCTTGACTTGGCAGCTTGCTGAGTTGTGATGCAGTGAAATTAAAATCTCGGCAGAACTTGCAAACACTACCCAGCAAAATCAGTCTCTCTCCTTGGTTTCCTGATGGAAGCGGGGGGTGCTATGGGGCTGAGCCCTAGCCTCTGGCAGCCACCCTTGCTTGCAATGTGATTAGCTGTGTCCTGGCCCACTGGGCCCCACGCTCCCTCCACACAATAGTCCAGGTTCCTCTCTCCTCTCAGTCCTGACCTTGTGGAACAGCTGCATCAAGTGGCTGGTGAAGTTTGAAATCAGCCTCCAGTGCCAGGAGGTGGCAGGAATCTCAATAAGGTCTGGCTTTTCGGGTTGGGCTCGGGCATCCCCTCATCCCCTCAGCTTTGCAGCCGCAGCAGCCAGGCCCGGGGAAGAAGATGAGCAGCGTGCCTGAGACGTGGAGGGTGAAGAGCGCTCCTTGAACAGCTTGGCACTCCTATACCAGGCTATGGGCGCAGGGTGACCTCACAGCTCCCTTACCTTTAGCACACACCTGACCAGAATCACCCACCCACCTGAAAGAGCCTCCTTTTCTCTTCTCCCACCAAAGCCCTTGATATTTGCCAACAAAGTAAGCTTTTAAAGACTCTTTGAGGGCAATGTCCACAAATATACTAAGGGCCTCTCCCACACCCCAGCGCTGCCTAGAGCCCAGTTCTCACAGATGCCAGCATCTTTCTAGAAGAACTCATCCAAGGCCCACTGTCTCGTGTCTGTTCTCCTTGCATCACTGCTCACTGCTCACTGCTACCCACAGTGTCCTGGCCTGAAGGCCAACACGCTGGACCCACTGCTGAGATGGACCACGGAGTCTCTATGCAATGCCCCATTGCTCACCTTGACAGTACCTCTAGCAAATTCTGTTTGTCCCCATAATAAACACATCATAAATCATTCATCTTTAATAGATTATGCAAATTAGGAGGACATAAAATCAACAAAGATCAATAACTGCAGCAGTTTAATTGCCAGCAAAAACATTTTAAGAATGAGCATAATCTGCAGCTCTTTCTCGGGTAATGGCACTATTAATCCAAACACTGGATCTTGGCCTAAGTGTGGAAAAATCATTCCCTACCCCTATCCCCATCTCCCCTCCCCCACCTCTCCACACTCTTCTCTCTTTTTGGTAATTTCCAGTTTCTGAGCGAGTTTCCCCGTCATTACCACTGGTGAACAGCTCCGAATGTTAATGGTTCTGCTTTTGTTACTCCTCGCTTGATTGAAATGTCGCATACAGATTGAGATGTTAGTGCTAACTTGCCACCTGGGAATGTCAAGCTGGGTCTGAAATGAACTTTTCTCACACTTGGATCCAGATGGATCAGCCGGAGATGTTCCCAGGCTGAGCTGGGACTGTTCCAGGGCCATGGGGGGGAGGCGAGTGGGGGTTGCTCAAGGTGGAGGCTCTTCTCTGCACCAGCCCCTGGGTCTCCTGCAGCAGGAGCCCTACCCTGAAGATCCGTATCTCCATCCCAGGAAGTCCTCACCTTCTGGACTGTGGCCTGAGCAGCACGGGGCAGCACAGATGGGGTTAGAGAAGTCTCCCGGGTTCTCTTTTACCAGGGCCTGGAGTGGCCATCTTTGGGAAGTGACCGCTGTACCTCCGAGCAGGTCAGGAGAAAGGTGGCCTGGCCTGGGCCATCTCTCTGCCTCGAGTCAGAATACCTAGCAGGTCAGAGAGCTTCCCAGCTGGGCGAAGCATGGCTCATACCGAGGGCCATTTGGTCATGGGCTATGTCCTGACCCAGCTAACCCAGCTAAGGTGGTCACTCTGGAAAGCCCAGTCCAGGTCTCCAGCACTTCCAGAACTCGACCTGACTCCCTAGCCAAAGAGCCCTACTCCGTCTAGGCTGGGAACAGTTGTACCAGTACAGCCCCTTAGGGAGAGGCTGGGAAAGCTGCTGGGGATCTCCTAAGCCCCCAGGTAGAGGCTGGGTGGCCACTGGTAGCCCAGCTCAGGCTCAAGGGCAGCCACACTCAGACCAGCTCCCAGGCAGAACCAGGGCCCAGTCCTAGAGTGGCCACGCCTGTTCCCTGCGTTTGCCGCTGGCTGTGCAGCTGGGCTGCCGGGTCCCCAGCCCGCCTCCGCTTGCCTCGCTCGGCAGGTAACGCCTCAGTGTCTCCCAATCCCCACCGAGATCCTTCTCAATCATCCTGTCTCCCAAGGAACAAACGGCACATTGGCTTTAGTGTCTCCAGAATAATTAGGTGAATTTTAATAACACCTCAATGTGTGTCTCTCCCACTTGGGCACTCTTCCTGGCCTGGAAACCCTTCTGCAGTGGCACCGCCTTCCACAGCCTGGAGCTCTGCTACCTTCCCTGGACCCCATCTCCCCTTCCAAACTAGCTGCCCCGCTACTCTTCATCTGTAGGGGCTCCTGGTCATGCGCCGCTAGCCCTGCATTTGACTGTAGGCCAAGCCTGATCCCACCTGGCCTTGAAATCACACCTTGGTGTCAGTGACTTCCCTGGGAAGCAAGAGGAAGGCTGGAATAATTGTACTCATCTGAAACTCTACAGAGCTGAGTGCCATGCCCTCAAGCCCAAAGCCATGGTCACCCGTGCTGCCTGGAGGAAGTGGGAAGCAGGTCCCCCAGGAGCCTTGGGGACACACATGTTGGAGGCTGGACCCTGGGTACTCAAGCTCCACTCTGACCAGCCTGGCCTATTTGCCTTCTGCAGATGTCCTAACAGGAGGCTCATGATTCTGGGCAACTTGGGAGAGGGAAGAAAAACAGGCAGAGGGAGAGGCAAAGGACAGGAGGAAGAACTGGCAGCAGTCCCTCCTAGCGTCAGCCTTTCCTTTCCAGGTTGGAGCCCACAGACACCCTGACCCCAGTTTTTTTCTCCCCACATCTGCACACACCTGTTCAGGAAGGACCCTGATTTTAGGAGCCTCATTCTCTCTGCAAATATCATGGTGGGGAACCTGCCCATCACACTGGGCCCCAGATGGCATGGGCTGAGACACGCCCCACTGAACGCAGTGCCCCCACCCTCCTGGAAACCCCCTTACCGGTCACAACAGGGTATGTCTGCGTGCCTGACACGTTACTGCCCAGCTCAGGGTTGGTGGATGCAGATAGACTCGACTTGACTTCATCAAGCCCAGGGGTCAGGGCTGGGAGGGAGTACTCGTTCCCCTGGGAGGAGAGAGAAAAGTGACAGCTCTCTATTGATGCATACACAGAGAAAGGGCTCGGTGTGCAGATGGGGAGGAGGAACGGGGAGCCCTCCCAGATGGGGTAGAAAGAGATGGTGGGGCAGAGGGAGGGGAGATGGCAGGGGCTTGGCGGATGATGGCAGGTTTTGTGCTAGTAGGAGCAGACCTGACTTGGTGAAGCTGGAGACGCAGTGCCCTTTACCATTTTGGGCTGTTATGCCAGCACCCTGCCTCGGTGTAGCATCTCCTGCCTAAGCAGGAAGGTAGGGTGTAGGAGTGGGGATCCCCTTGTTGAGAGGCACGGGATGTCGAGGAGCCTTGGGGAGGAGAGGGAACCATGACATGATGGCAGAGCCAGTAGCCAGGGGAAGGACCTAGTGGGGCCTCCAGCCTGGCACTGCTGGCTGATCGGGTACGGGTGCCCCTTTTTAAAAAACAAACAATGACAGCCCCATGGGCCCCTTGCTCTCTGCCTGTGCACTGGGGTATGAAATTGGGGAGGGGGAGAGTCCACATGGCTAACAGAAGGGTAGGAGGGGGCCAGTCATTGACTCTGAAAGGGTGTCCTGCCCGAAACACTCGGGTAATTGCCTTTTTATTGCAGCCACCGCCAAGCCAGACCCCAGAGCTGGGCAGACCAGGAGCCTGCACAAAGCAGGAAAAGTTGCTCTGATTAATATTACGTTAAATTAAAACTGATTTTCTGCTCTTTCGGGTCTGTTTTTTTCCCTTCCACTTCCTGGCCCCCCCAGAGGACCCCCTCCCCTCCATGGCTGGACGGGATTGCCTCGTCATTTCCAATTCCTTCTCGTATTGATCTTCCTGTAGAAATCAGTTTTGTAATTAGCTGCAAATTAGGCCTTCTACTGGGGGTGAAGCTGCCCCCTGATTTATCACCAGAGTAATTCGCTGTGATCGGAGAGAAATTAAAATGAACTCAATTAGGCTTCGGATTTGCTTTATGGGCCCTGCTCTGAGTTTCAGGGGGAAAAATGACTGTGCTGGTGTTTAATAGTCTAATGAAAGTAAATAAAGGTTATTCATTGTAATACAGCCGGGGACTCGGGGAGGGTGCACCGAGCCGCCCGCCTCGGCCGGCTCCTCCTTTGTTGGTTTATGGCTCAGGGCACCTTAAAAAGACTTTTGATTTTTGTTTTATGAAGACAAACAGCTTATGAGATAAAAGGGCGGGCGGGGAGAAAGGCGAGTGGCTGGGAGCTGTTGGAGTCTTAGAGTGGAACTGTGCCGTGCGACGCCTGTGGGGCTGCATGGATGTGCATGTGTGTGTGCGCGTGCAGGCGTGCAAGCACAGCGATGCCGTGTTGTGACTGTGGGCCTGGCCTGGGCTGCATGTGTGGGAGGGATGGGAGTGTGCCCCTGTGTTTGAGCGGGTGTGCCAGGGGCTCCACCCAGCAGCATATGTGGGTGGACGCGTGTACTAGAGGTATACTGGGCTGGTGATCTGGGCGCAGCGCACACCCAGTGGCTCCATGTGGCTATCGGGGCTAGTGAGTACTATGGGCTATGGGAAAGGGGAACAGGTGGATGGTGGTGTGTGGGCATATGCACTCCAGCACATGGAAAAGTCTGGAGGTGGTTTCTGCGTCATGTGTTTTACTGGTGTGTTGTATGCTGTGTCCCGTGCTGTGTGTTCTGGGCTGCTAGGTGTAAGCAGAAAGTGCTGGGTGTAAGTGGTGATCTGCCAGCCTGCCTAGGGTTCCATTGAATGGCTGGCTTAGGGAGCAGGAGGCAGGCACAGGCAGGCTCTCCTGACACTGGGCAAGGAGAGCTCCACAGACCAGCATAGACTTTCTGTGGGACCCTTAGGGGGTGTGGGCAAGGGACACAGTAAGAGGACGTTCCTGAGTACTCCATGCTAGAACCACGGAAAGGCAGAGCTAGAAGGGACTTGACAAATGCTACATCTAAGCCCTCCATTCTATAAATGGGGAAATTGAGGCTCTGAACAGAGATTTCTCCAGGGCCATACTCTCACACCCAGAACTCATCATTTCGAATTACTGTATACAGACCATAATGATTTGTCTTAATGATACCATACTGTCTCGTGTGAGCCTGTTCACACTGCACACACAATGAGCACACTTGTGTAACACATACAATGCTGGCTGTGCACGTGGTGTTTGGTGAACAAGTTCTTGAGAGGCCTTGCTCTGCCCGTCTCCTTTCTACTTCTGCAAGCAGTAAGCTCCCTCCTCACCTGTTCTGATTTGATGTGCTCTGATGCCTGGAAGACGTCAGGATAGGAAGGACGCTCAAAGACCCGATCCAAAGCTTCCAGCTGCTGCTGGGTGAAGGTGTCCGCTCGCAAGTGCTTCCGCAAACTGTCCACACCACTCTGGGAATCTCCATTGGGGACTGAGCCCTCAGACACATCTGGAGGACACATGGACACTCGGGGCATTAGCGCCGGACCAGCAGAGGCACAGGAACAGTGCAGGGCAAAGGGGTGGCCACCTGGTTCTGGGCCATGGAGCTCTGCATCCCTATGGGACCTCCTACTCTCATCCCCCTAGGCCAGCAGGGCTGACACAGGAGGGTGGCCCTGCCTCAGAGATGTGGCTGAAGCTCAGGGAAGAGAAAGATCTGAGGACCTGGGAAGAGATGGAGCAGTCACACTGTAGGGTCGGGAAGGATTAGGCAGAGGTGGAGCCAGGGTGGGTCCTGGGGGCCAGCTCCCCAGGACATGCCTCCCTGAGCCACCCCCTGCCCCCAAGCCAGGGCCAGCCTGAAGAAGAAAGAAGCTGGATGTCTCAGACTGGCATTACTGAGCCTGTGGAGAATTGAACTTGGCTCCGAGATGAGTTTCAGTTCCACTGATTCCAAGGGTTGAAAACCATCAAATTTCCAAGGCCGAGTGTAACCTGGAGACTGGGTGAAGTAATTAACTTCGTCCCAGGGAGGAGGGGCTCTGAAGCAGAGCTGAGGCCCTCTGTTTGGGTTGGGCCAGGACTGAGGGTGGGGGGAAGCCAAGCGGGAGGAAAGAGGTGTTGCTAGAGCAGCAAAGCTCCCGCTTGGGCAGAGCCCACAGAAGGGCCCCCAGATGCCGCTGCACTCCCGCCACCTTCTTGGCCTCTGTCTCTGACCTGGAGCCGGCTCAGGCCTCCTACAGGAGCTGGCTTCTTGGTCACCTGCTTCCTCCTGCAGGTCTCCAGAGGGAGCAGAGATTTGTCGCACTGGTGCCTGCTGCCCCAAGGCTGCAGGCCAATCCTGTCTTCAGGTCCCCTTTCCCCAGGTGTTCTCACCCCTCCCCTATCCCAGTCTCCCAGCATTGGTTCCTTAAAGTTTTCAAGGTGTACAGTAGGCAATGCACCTGCTCTGCAGCCTCTCCCTGAACCCACACCTTGCAACTCTCCTGGCCCAAAGTAAGGTTCTCCCCAAACCCCATACCAGCTTGGTCACTTCTGGGCTTCCCTCAGCCCAAGACCAGCTGAGGATCCTTGGGCCTGAGGCCAGCCCATGCTGGAAGCCCAAGGGTTTTCCTCTGGGACTGTTATATATATCAGTTTATAGGTGATTATACAATATGATATAATCAATATTGCATTATATACAGTAACACCGTACAGTATCATTCAGGAGACCATAGAAAATATTACATATTGATTAACTCAGCCTGCAGCCATCCTCCCTCGCTGGCCTCCCAGACGGAGCGTGGGGTCTGCTCTGCTTTCCTAATGTGACCTCCCATCTTCCTCCATATCTATTCTGGAGAGGGTGGGAAAGCAAAGAAAGTGTGTGTGTATGTGTGTGTGTGTGTGTGTGTATGTGTGTGTGTGTGTGTGAGAGAGAGAAAGAGAGAAAGAGAGAGAGAAAGAAAGAGGGAAAGAGAGAAAGAGAGGGAGGGAAGGACAGAGATCAAGACCAGGACCACATCTGATGAAGACAGACAGAGGCAGCCTCAATGGTATTTGTTCCCATGGACACAAAACTTGATGGTTGTGTCTTTTTTCTGTGTAAGCCTCTGGAATCATTTCAGTCTTATGGGATGTATGCATCAACATATGAGCCTAAAGTTGAAGTGTGGTAAATTTATTTTTCCCTTTTGTGTGAGTATTCCATATATATGCACTCATATATAAATAAACCTCCAGATAAACAAGGGTCTATGTGTGTTGAGAATGAGAAGCTTTCTGAAAGGATGTGTGTGTCTATGTGTGATTGCATGGGGACTGTGAGGTCACATACTCTGTTTTTCCTGTGCCTGCTTCTTTTTTCGGGATGTGCCATCATCCTCATTTCATTCCCTGTAGCTATTTGCATGTCCCATTATGTCTATTTCTCCCTTCCTAGAGGCCTCCTACCTTTTGGGGAAACCCAGCTGTCAGGGCTGAGGGAGGCATCAAGTGTCTTCATATATGATTATTGCAGGGGCAGAGGGGGTGTATGTATTTGTGAACATGTGTTCACACATTATGTACATATGTGTGCGTGTGTGGCAGGATTCCCCTCACGACTCTGTGTAGATTTGTGTATATGCCTGTCTGTGTGTGGCTTGGCTCACCGTGTGTGTGTGTGTGTGTGTGTGTGTGTGTGTGTGTGTGTGTAGGGGCTGAACTGAAGCTTTGTCCTCAGGTCACTGGCTGGAGGAGTCTCTTTGCCTTCATTTATTCAGGGGCCCTTCAGATCTTGACAAATCTGTCACTCTAAATTTGCGAGAGATTATGGTGCTCTCTCCCCAGCCCGCAGAGAGGTGATATATGATATCTGCTGCCCCTATTGATTGCCTGATCTGGTGGCAGAGGCCGGCGAAATGAACTTGAAATGAACATCATGCCTCAACTCATTGTGCGTATAATACACTACTTAATCCCACATTTTTCAGCCGCTATGGAATTCAATTGATCAATCATGTTCCACTGATAGTACTGTTTTAGGGGTTATTGCTGCTCCCTCCACTCACTGACCTTTTTATTTATTTATTTTTTTGTATACTCAGGCCCTGGTGGTAAGACAGGTTACAACAGAGGGGAAGGGGGAGGGAGGGGAGGCAAAAGCTAAGGCAGCCTGCTACTGGAAGAGGTGGCAGTGGGAGGCAGGGAAGCAGAGGACAGGGAAGTGGGGAGGAGAAAGAAGGTGCTAGAGGAGAAGGAAAACAAAGTGGTGTGATGGAAGCATGGAGAGAACCCCCGCCCCCTAGAGAGGCTGGAGGAGGCTTGCGGGAACTCCTGCAGGAGAGGGAAGGCAGCAGTCATGATGAATGATGAAGGAGCATAAAAAAACTTATGGGGAGCAGGGAGGTGAGCCGCAGGGCCGGGGAGAGGTCAGCGGCGTTACTGGTGGGAGACAGACAGCCAGCTCCCCAAATCCACCACATGTCCCATAGGCTTTCCAGAGGAGGGGGTGGTATCCTTCCATCAGCTATGGAAGGAAGGGAGAAATAAAGGCAAGGAGAGAGGGCAGGAAGGGAATGAGGAAAGGAGGTTGGGAGAAGCCCTGGATCAGAAGGTCCAAGGAGGAGAAGCTCAGGGAAGTTGGCAGCCCAGAGGCACAGAAGGGCAGAAAGAAGGAGGGGAAGGAAGGGAAGAAGCTTCCACACCAGAAGCCAGAAGCTCTGGCTGGGACGAGGACACTTACTGCAGGAATAAAACCAGCTGGCTCTGCTCTCGCTGAAGGTGGGTGTCCTGCTACCTGGTGCCCAGCGCCTGGATGGGGGTGGCTTTGCAAAGGAAGAAGAGGAGGAGGAAAAGGAGAGGACAGGAGGAAGAGTAAAAAAGGAAAGAAGGAAGACAGTGCTGACCACTTGGAGGGTCGTCCCGGGAAGATGAGGAGAGAGCTCAGCATGGGACTTTCTAAGGGCAAAGTCTCAGAGGGGAAGGAAAGGGGGAAGGAAGAGGCCACTGTTAGGTGCAGCTGTTGAAGGGCTGTCTGGCAGAGCTGGGATGAAACAGGTGGAAGTAGAAGGCAATCTTAATCTGGGTTTCTAGGAAGCAGAAGACGATCTGAATCTAGTGAGCAGGGAAGGGAAGCGCGTGAGTGATTAGACACCATCCATTTCAAAGAAGATCCCCTGCACAGCAGCCCCCTTGCCCCCATGCCCAGCAGCCAGTCTGCAAGCACCTTGTGGGCAGGGACCGTGACTCATGCATTTCTGCAGCTCCAGTGTCAGGAATGGCCCAGAGTAGGTCCTCAGACTCTCCTGGGTGGCATTCAAAGCCATACCTCTGGCGGAAGGTTTTGGGACGGGCCACCTGACTGGCCTGGCACTCCAAGACACCCAGTATCTCCTCAGGCAAGCCCTTCACATCCCTGGCTAGCAGAAGATATGCCACCCCCACTGTCTGTTAGCCTCTAACAGCATCAGCTCTGACCCACAGTCCTTTCCTACTCTCAGCAAGACAAAAACGAACTTGAAATGAACATCATGCCTCAACTCATTGTGCCCATCTCTGGTGCCTCTAACAACGGACAGAGAACACTGTGTTCCTGGTGAGCAGTAGAACTTAACCCTGGGGCTGCCGAGCTGCCATCCAAAGCAGGTGGCAGAGGCTGCTTAAGGTCAGGGACTGGAGAATGCATCTAGATTTGGACTCTCCACGCCAAGAGGGCGGGAGGCTGCTGGCCAGGTGTCCTGGGCTTTCGGGAGCAATTCTGATTTCCAGTATTCTTCCCCACTCTCAGGTCACATTTTTAGCTCAGAGCTAGAAAATGTGGTGGCTGTGGATTTAATCAGACCACACACAGCAAGGAAGGGACCCTGTGCTAGTCAGTCTCCATGGAGGGAGGGTTCAGCCTCATTCTCCGTCTGCCCCCTGCCCAGCTCCCATTCCGTAGCAGCTCACAAGTATCAAGAACTGATTACAAGCCCTTACTGTAATTTACAGAGCTCATTTAATCCTTCCGACAACCCTGTGAGGGAAGTACTATGATACCCATTTTAAAGATAAGGAAGCTGAGGCAAAGAGAGGGTAAGTAGCTTGTCAAAGGCCGTGCAGCTAGTAAATGACAGCCAGATTTGAATCTGGGTCTGTCTGAGTACAGAGCCTGCCCTTTAAATCATTTCACTGTGCAGCCTGGGTGCCAAACACAGTGGGCCCAGTTGAAGGCCATTTGGCTCTATCCAGGGCACAGCCTCCCTCTCGCCGTCACTAGTTCTCTACCTGGTACCTTCCCCAAATAGAGGCTACAGCCTGTGGCACATGTGCTGACTGAATGCAAACTGTGCCCAGATGATGAGGGGATGTTGGGTCCAAATTTCATGTTACCATAACTAGCAGGGGTGGGCAGTGACTTTTCTGAGGTCACACAACTGACGAATAGGACTCCCAGGACTGGGGCCATTCCAGGTGCTCTGTCCACTGTGGAATGAGCACTCTCAAGGGAGTGAGCTGCCACAAGTCCTTTTTGAAACATGGATAGTATGTAAATAAATTAATTCAATTAAATAAACTGCTGAGTCAAAACTTTGACATAGATTATTCTTTCAAGGATGACAATTCTCATATTGTCTTCTCCTCTGACTGCTTCATATTTGCTTAGCATTTAACAAAAGGTCTTCAAAGACCTTAGGTTATATGGGCTTCCCGACCACTCTCCAAGGTAGGTAGGAATTCTAATTCCTTTTTATTGGAGAGGAAACTGAGGCTCAGAACAAATGAGGTGCAAGTGAAGTGAAGTGAGGACAAGTGACTGGCTCAAGGGGACATTTGCTGGGGAGCTTGGCACAGGGCAGGTGCCCTGACAGCTGTGGACTGAATGGATGGACAGAGCGGCTACCTGGCCAGCCAGGGCCCAGAGTATGGGGCTAATGGCAGCAGGACCCTAGTCTTCAGGCAGACGAAGAGAGCTACAAAACTAATGATCAACTTGACTGGAGGGAGAGCTGCCGGCATGGTGACAGTGGTTATTTCCTGATCACAGGCAATTTTTATTTTCTTTTCATCTAAGGTTTTCCATATCATCTAGGCCTTGTGCAATGAGTGTGTGCTACTTGTAGAATCATTATTAAAAATGTCTTTACTCCTCAACCAAAAGATCTCATCTCCTCATTCATTCAGCCCTGCTGCTCACTCTCCATCTATTCCTGGTGGCCCTGGAGTAGGGCCCTATCTCACACCTCTCACCCCATGCCAGGGCCAGTCATGAATGGAGTTGTCCAGTGGGGTCTCAGCAGCTTGAAGAGGGAGACACTCCCTGAACACTGTCTTGGGGACAGGGCTAGGGACAGAAGGGTCACTGCAAGGGACAAGAGACACTTGGGGGGGGGTGGTAATAGATAAAGTGAAACAATGGGCCAGGCATGGTGGCTCATGCCTGTAATCCCAACACTTTGGGAGGCTGAGGTTGGAGGATTGCTTGTGTCCAGGAGTTTGAGACCAGCCTGGGCAACATAGTGAGACCTCATCTCTACAAAAATAAAAAATTAGCTGGGCATGGTTGTGTGCACCTATGGTTTGAGCTACTTGGGAGGCTGAGGCAGGAGTATTGCTTGAGCCTGGGAGCTCAAGGCTGCAGTGAGCCAAGCTAGTGCCGCTGCACTCAGCCTGGACAACAGAATGAGACCCTGCCTCAAAAAAAAAAAAAAAAAGAAAAAGAAAAAGAAAATGAAAATGAAATGATGTCATTTTCTTGGTCAGAAAGCACCAAGGCTCATCAAAGTCTACAAAATCAGGATGTATGAATGGGGTTGCCCATCAAATCCCAGGAAGCAAGATGAGGTATTTGAGAAGAATTTAAGTATAGCAAACAATTACACTAACTCAGTTTTCTAAGCTCAAGTACAAATATCTGTCTATGGAGAAAGTGATAAAATT
This sequence comes from Sapajus apella, assembly GCF_009761245.1. Lineage (NCBI taxonomy): Eukaryota > Metazoa > Chordata > Mammalia > Primates > Cebidae > Sapajus > Sapajus apella. Next base: position 4,337,811 of record NW_022436953.1, on the reverse strand, counting down.
AGGGCTTTCACTACACTTATCAGCCTCTTCGAACTTTATGAGGTACTTATCATTACTCTCATTTTCCAGAGAAGGACATAGTCTCAGATAGGCAAAATTATTTGTCAACACTGCACAGCTTAGGAAGCAGCAGAGCCTGGATGTGAACTCAGGGATGTCAGACTCCGAAGCCCTCTCCACTCTGCCACGTTTGCCTGCTCTGTCAAGGATCCATCATCATTTATTGAGCACTTACTATGTTCTGGGAGGGCTCAAGGTATCTTATACACATCATCCACAGTCTTCGCAGAACAATTGCAAAAGTGATACTATTAGTGCAGTTTTACAAACGAGGAAACAAGCTCAGGGAGAGTTCAAGATACGTGCAAGATTGCACGGCTGGCAAGAAGCAGTCTTGGGGAAAGTGAGTCTTCATCCGCAGGCAGAAAATGACCTCAAAAAGTGATATGGGAGCTGGGTGCAGTGGCTCACCCCTGTAATCCCAGCACTTTGTGAGGCCAAGGTGGGCAGATCACCTGAGGTCAGGAGTTTGAGACCAGTCTGACCAACAAGGAGAAACCCCGTCTCTACTAAAAATACAAAATTAGCAAGGCATGGTGGCACATGCCTGCAATCCCAGCTACTTGGGAGGCTGAGGCAGAAGAATCGCTTGAACCCGGGAGGCGGAGGTTGCTGTGAGTCAAGATCGCACCATTGTACTCCAGCCTGGGCAACAAGAGCGAAACTCCATCTCAAAAAAAGAAGTGATATGGGAAGAAAAGAGAAAAGTGTGGAGACAAAGGGAACAGTGGGTGATGGGCCTCAGACCTCAAGGGCTGGAGAAGCAGTGTGCTCAGGGGCCAGCTGTGCTGGGGATGGGGGCTCTGCCTGTTCTGATGGTAGCCTCTGCCCAGACGGTGGTCTCTCTGCCTAGCTACTCCACACATTACTCCTGCCTCTGAGGGGTTCACCCCCAGGCTGTCCCCCAGTCTCCCCAGCTGCCAGTTGTTGCAGTTTCAAACTCAATTGTTCTCCTTGGTAGTGAGGTAAATGGAGTCATTAATTACCTTCTATCGGCTGGGCTGAGTTCAGAACGCGATCAATATCCCCGCTTGTCATTCAGGGCAGCCCGCCTGTGCAGCCCCAGCCCCACCCCCACGGCGGCACAGCAGGACCAGGGAGGTGGAGGTCCAACTGGAAATAGGGAGTGAGGTTTGGGAGCTGAGGAATGGGGTGGCTCCGCAGAGGTCAGGTGCTGTCCAGACTGAGAGAGGAGGGAGGATTGATGGACTGGGGGATGCGGGTCACAAGGGAGAGTGGAGGAGGATAGAAAAGGAAGGAGTGTTCCAGAATGAAGAGAGAGGTAGGGAGATAGGAGCTGGGAGGGAGGAAGAGAGGATGAGGGGGAAGTGGGATGAGAAGTGATGAAGGAATAGATAGGAAAAAGGAGAGAGGAGGGAAGGGGCTCCAGAGAGCTGGGCTGGGGAGACAGCTATGGTGACACTGCTTGTCCAGGGAGATGGATGATGCGCCCTATTGCCTCCCATATTTAAAATGGACATCAGTGAGTCTGGCCTGGCCACAGTTCTCAAGTCAAGCTCAAGAGGTGGACATAAAGTGAGCTGGGTGCAATGGCTCATGGCTGTAATCCCAGTACTTTGGGAGGCCAAGGCGTGTAGATCGCTTTCACTCAGGAGTTCGAGACCAGCCTGGCCAACTTGGTGAAATCCCATCGCTACTAAAAATACAAAAATCAGTTGGGCATAGTGGCACAGGCCTGTGGTCCCAGCTACTCAGGAGGCTGAGGTGGGGGGGATCGCTTGAACCCGGGGTGGGGGGGTGGAAGCTGCAGTGAACCAAGATCATGCCACTGCACTCCAGCCTGGGAGACAGAGCAAGACCTGTCTGAAAAAAAAAAAAAAAAAGTGGGCATGAAGGAGCCTTTGGAAACCTGGCCCAAACCTTGGCAAAGAGTAAGACCAGGTTCTGCCCAGCTTTCTAGCCTGGAAAACCACCTGCCGTACTTAACCAAGCCCAGCTTCTTGAACTGTGAGTTCATGAATGAGGAGAGGCTGGGATGGCTCCCTGCCTGCCTGACCTCGGGCTTGCTGTGCCCATTCACACCCACCAGCCTCTAGGGACACTAACTGTACTAGTGACCCTAACACAATGCTGGACCAGAAGTAACATCCCCTGGGTTGAAATCCTAGTTTTGTTGGCCACTTGCTATAAATCTCCTGAGCTTTTCTGGATTGAGTTTCCTCAGACATATACAAGAGGGCTGTTAGCTCCTCCCTCACCATTCATTTCTCCTTTCTCTGTATTCCAACAGCCATCTAACCAAACCTCCATTGTAGAAACAGTACTAATAATAACTAAAACAGATCAGTTTCTATTTGGTTATCGGACACTATGCTTAATGCACATGCACTGACTTAATCCTTACAATAACAGCAACTAACATTTATGAAGTGCTTTGAATATATCAGGCACTCCTCTGACAATGTTACATATTTTAACTCACTTAATTTTCACAACAACTTAAGTAGGAAGTTGCCATTATTGTCCCCATTTTGTAGATGGGGAAATGAAAGTGCAGAGATTACGGAACTTTCCCAAGGTGACACACCTCACGGATGAGCCGAAACTCAACCCCTGCGACATGCCTCTGGCAGCTAAGCTCCTAACCTGGAGAAACTGAAGGAGAGAGAGATTAGGTAATTTACCCAGAACAACTTATGATAGCCAATAAGCAGCAGAGCCATATTTAGAATCTCTACGTATCATAGTTATTTTTTAATGTTTGTTTTCGCCTCTGAACTGTGGATTTTGAAGGCAGGGGCCCCATAGTTTTCATCTTTGTAAACGTCATTTAGAGATGATCATAAATGTTGGCTGATTTGTTGACAAGGATTCCAAAAGCAAAGACCAATCAATTCTTAACTTGCTATGCTCAACATTTTACCTTTTAGAAGGAAAAAGAAGCAATAGAGGAAACTGCTACTCTGAATTTGGTGTCACGTTCTAAAGCTGGAAAATATCATGAAAATTTAATTGGATTCCCTCTTCCATATTTAAAATTAAGACAAAAAGCAAAGCCAGGCTCAGAGAAGTTAGGTCATTTTCCCATGTTACATAGCTAGTCGTCATAAGAATGGGAACTGAGGTTCCTAGCCCAGAGCCCTTTAGTGCAGGCCACTTAATTCTGATCAAGAAAGAAAAATTGATGCCAGAGAAATGCTGCGGATCCAGGAAGAAAGCAAGCCTGTCTAGAGTTGACAGTAGCTCAGGAAGGGGGCACTGGGCAGAATCTGAATTGAAGAGAGCAAAATGCCCCATGCTGGGGGAAAGACATGGCCTGGGATTCCATGGCAAGAGGTTCTAAACGAGACCATAATTCCACGAGGACGGGGTGCTCTAAAAATGAAATTCTGCTTCTATAAGTTCAAATAATCAACCTGACAGCATAAAGGGAGAGGGAGTGGGGGAGGGGTAAAAAGAGAAGAACATTTAAGGAAAATCACTGTTGCACACAGATAAGCTTTAAAATATGATGAGCCCAGATTTTAAAAGGACATGTACATCGAACAGTGGAAGATTATGCAGCCATTAAAAAATCGTGTTTTCAAAGAATATTTAATGATATGTGAAAATGGTCCTATGTAATGTTAGGTGAAAACAGCAAGACACGAAGCTGCTTATAGGGTACCATTCAATTTTTGATTAAAAATTATATATACACAAAAAAGAAAGAGACTGTGAAAATATACCAAATTCAACAGTGGTTATCTCCTGGTGATGACATTGTGAGTGATTTTCAAAAAAGTACTACCTCTTCCAAGTATTTCCCAATGAGCATATATTGTACTTATGAGCATAAAAATCATTTTTTTCCCTCCTATACAGGACACACAACAGATGGGGGGGGGCATACCCAAGGATGGATATGAGAGGAGCGCAAGCCTGTCAGGAAGGCAAAAGCTCGGAACACGCTGAGACAACAAAAAAGGGCCTCGTTGCCGTGTTTGGAGAAAGAAAGAAAAGAAAGGCAGGTTTTGGCTCAGTCCTTGGGAAGAGGATATAATATTGAGAGAGAAGGCAGATCTTCTCAGCCCTCAGCTTGCCTTTGTCTTCACCAAAGGAAAGAATCTTCAAAATGAGGCCTACAGTAGGAACACTGGTGCCCTGGTCAGGGAGGGGACAAGGCAGGTAACCTCTGGCCATTCCAGTGAACTTTCCTAGGTCCAGATAGGACCCTAAAACTGCTGTTGATAATCCCTGAGATGTCACAAAGAAAGGATGAGGCAGTGACAAGCCCAATGCCATCCTGCCTGTCAGAAAAGCGGGGAGAGGTACACACGTAAATGACACTCAGAATCACAAATTCATGATCAGGCTCTGGAAATCTTTCAAAAGAAATTATTATATAGTTAATTTATGAGCAATAGAAAAGAAAATGATGGGGCTGGCGTGGCGGCTCACACCTGTAATCCCAGCACTTTGGGAGGCCAAAGCAGGCAGATCACGAGGTCAGGTGTTCGAGACCAACCTGGCCAACATTTCTTGAAACCCCATCTCTACTAAAAATACAAAAATTAGCTGGGTGTGGTGGCACGTGCCTGTAATCCCAGCTACTCAGGAGGCTGAGGCAGGAGAATTGCTTGAACCTAAGAGGCAGAGGTTGCAGTGAGTGGAGATTGCACCACTGCACTGCAGCCTGAAAAACAGAGTGAGACTCCATCTCAAAAAATAATAATAATAATAATAGAAAAGAAAAAAGAAAAAACAGTGGTGTTACTCCAGAGCTTACATGCACTCACAAAAATAAGTTGTGGCGTATTGACCCGATTTCAACACTTAGATTAAATACCTTCCTTATAAACACTTCCCTAGCTGCTCTGACTGGAAGCAAATGCTCCTTTGTTTTTTTCCTTCATCATATGACTTCATGCCTTGATCACAGCATTCATCACATTCTGCTTGTATAATGATGTGTACGGCTACCTCCCTATCAGATTGTAAGTTTCTTGAGGTCAAGGACTGTGTCCTATTTATGTTTGTAAAACAGCCCTGCCATGTGTTGTACATAGCAGGCACTCAGTTTGCTCATAATGTAAACTGGATTTTAAAAATTGATTTATTAAGGAAATTCTGTGGATGTAGTGAATGTTAACATTTGACAAAGAATCTCCTTCCTAGCATTATGGACAAGATGAAGAAAAGGAAAACGATTGATGGCTCGTTGGGCTCAGTAGCTCCTAAAGCATTCATTCACTTAGAGCAGCTGGAAGAAAGTCTCCATCGGTGGGCCACATGGCTTTCCTGTGTTTTCAAGAAAATAACTCTTTCGAAAAAAAAAACAAAACAGTTGGATGATGATATAGAAGACATCCTCATGACCTTAATCGGGTAGAATTAAGAAGCCAAACCAACAAGATGAAATTCAGCAGGGATAAATGGAATGCCCTATGTTTAGGTTAAAAAAAATCAATTACACAAGTGCAGAATGGGGTAGACCTGGCACGATAGCAATTGATGTGAAAAAGATCTCGAGGTTTTAGTTGACCACGGACTCAATATGAGCTTGAGTCTGACACGGCTGCTAAAAAATCGAATGTAATCTTAGGCTACATTATGAATGTCAAGTCTCCAGATGGGAGAGTGGCAATGGCTCTACTGTGCTTGGCATTGGCTAGACTGTCTCTGGAATTCAGCGTTCATTTAGGAAGAACTTTAGCGTTCATTTAGGAGGAACTTTAACCTTCAATAACGAATTCAGAGATGGGTAACCAGGATGGTGAGGGAACTCCCTCAATGGCAGGCACCATATCACGTGAGAATCTGAAATCCACCCAGGACCCAGCCCAGTGTTTGCCAAGTGCTCAGTAAATAAGGTGAAGTGATGAAAGTGATGAAAGCTCAGTAAATAAGGCGAAGTGATGAAGGGAAGGGAAGGGGAAGGGAGAGGAGGGGAGGGGAGGGAGGGTGTCGAATGGAGAGCTTTACCACTACCACCATTCGATGTGGCAAATGCCATTACTCCTATTTTAAAGATGAGGAAACTGAGATTCAGAGATATGATGTAATGAGCCAAAGGTCCCAGAACAAGTAGGGAGTGGAGCCGGACCCACATCTGGACATTTGGATCCCATGTCCCGTGCCTTTCCCTCAGCCCACATGACTGACTCAGTGTAAAGCAGTGCCATAAACAAACCACGGCCGCTGTCTATCTCTGATCTATGTCCAGGCAGGGCTGTGGCCCTTCAGGCAGAACTGCTGGAGGAGAGAGTTCTATGGTGGGTGGCAGATAAGACAGGATGACCCTTAAGAATCTCACACTCTGCCTTATCACCATTCAGCCCAGCCAAGGCCTCTCTCAATCTCAGCCACTCCCAGGCTCAAGCCCCATTTCCTGCTTGCCCTTCTAGCCCACTTCCCCAGATTCCTATGGAACACATAGCCACGTGGCTGGGCATTTAACCAACAGCCAATTGTCTGAGTGCCGTAGCCTTGCCTTCCCCAGTAGACTGCAAGCTCCTGAGAGCCACATCCCGGTTCTCTGCTCCTTTCACAGCTCCCGACACAGTGGGCGCCTGGGCCCACACTGATACAAAGATCCCCAGAGGAGAAGATGTCAGTTTCCTCAATGTTCCACCTATGTACACACCAAAGCAGTCAAGGAATCTTAGCTCTCTGAAAACTGCCCGAGGACAGAGGGATGGTCTGAGTGGCCCCTTAGGGCCCTGGCATTTCCTAACCAACCTGTAGAGAAGAGGGAGATATGGAGGAAACCTAGAACCCCAGGGAACTGGACCAGCACATTTACTTTCCTCGCTTTGAATAACTTAGCCCCCCGGTTACCTGCAGAGAAGAGCATGGCACCCACTGCCAAGTCACAGTCAGCCTGGTTGCGTACAACCCATGTATGAAGAAGTGGAATGAGGGAGAGAGGGTACCAACAAGGAGGAGGGAGCTGAAGGCCAGATGCCTCAGGAAGGGAACACATGGGTCATGGGAGAGGGAAGACAGATCCAGGGGAGGAAGGAGAGGGGTTAGCCTGGAGTGGGTTTAGGGGAATTCCTCGAGGCAATGAACTTTCCCTCCTGGAATTACTGGGTGTGCAGGCCTGGCCTGCTGCAAAGGCTGGTGTGAAAGGAGGGCTCACAGAGCGTCCGGCTCCTGGGACCCTAACCTTTCCCTAGCCTTCTCTGGGCTCTCAGGGAGAGGGTGGAGCCTTCTGCCTGGTGCTGTCCCCATGTGGCTCCAGCAGGGGCCAGAACCAGTTAGAAATCTCTGGAGCCAAGAGGAAAGGGGGCTTTGTTAGCTCAAAGGACACAAGCAAGGCGAAAAATTACATAGCAGGCCGCCCTAAGTATGCTTGTTTAGAGAAACTGCTTGCATTTATGAAGTCTTTGGTGCGGAAAGCAGGGTTGCAAATGACTGCATCAGAGCGACAGTAAAGGCCATTAATTTCCTGTTATGTTTTCCTGTGTTGGGGGCTTTATTAATTTAATTTTACACTGTCGAACAACAGCGAGAGCTGACACTGCCACACCGCCACGGCTGGGGTTTTCTTTTTGTGTGTGTAGCAAGGCTTTGCCTGACATGCAAATCAACGCTATTACCAGAACCAATAAAGATGTGTGGAGGGAAGAGGGGAGGGAGGGGAAGGGAGACAGCAGAAGGGGGAAAGGACCAACGCCATCCATGGCCAGTTTCTGCCTCTTGTGCCTAGCACCTCCTGCCTTCCCAAGGCGTCCTCTGCAGTCAGCAATTTCTGATTATCCTGCGCTTTCCTTCCACCCTCTTCTCCCCATTCTCTGCTTTTGGATGGCTCTACCTCTGTCATCCTCCTCTGTCTTAGTTCCTGGCAGAACTTAATGGAGACACGAAGTTCCCAGAAAGAAGGGAGATAGACTTCTCACTGTCTGTCCCCAGCGGAGGTATGGTGCAGAAGCCACAGGGGCAAGCGACATGATGGTACCAAGCCCACAGGCCAGAGTAAAGGCCTGTGCTTCGGACTTCCTCTCTAGGCATTTTCTCCCCCACACTCCCCTTTCATCTAAAGTCAAGGGTCCTGGCCCTCTGTCACATTATTAGTGCACATACGCATGAACCCATGTGCTTGTGCATGTGAGGAAGCGTCCAGAAGAACAGATACTCCAATACTCCAACTTGCTTTTAAGTCCCTCTGTGAGCTTTCAAACTTTAACTTCGTCAACCACTTATTTCCTTTGAATTAGGAGGAAAAAAATATGGTCTCTATTTCTCCTTAAAAGACTCCAATAGCCAACTTCAGTAGCTGTAAGGCACCCACGTGGTTCGGACCAAAATGCCAGAGAAAAACGGATCCCCAGCATTAGAAGAAAAAAAGAATCACTAGAGGTTCCTTGGTGTGGCATTCTGGTCCCTTTTGCTGCCTAGACCACATACCCACTGTCCAAGGCCACCCGCACTGCCCCTCGCCCAGGCAGCTCCCGCAAGCTTTCTGCCCCAGGTGGCCCACAGTGCCCTCGGCTTCCTACACCGCCGGCCCACCCAGGTGCCCCCACTGCCCAAGTGCCCATGCTAGGCACTCTGCCTAGAGAGATGGAGATGGCAGGTGAGGGGGGAAGAAAGGAGGGAAAAGAATGGCTCCTGGAGTCACTCCCAGCAAACCACTGCCTGCATGCCTCCATCCCAGCTGCCCAGGCTGCCCGGGCCGAGGGAAGTCTGTGTGAGCCAGAGCGTGTGTGTGAGTGTGTCCGTGCATCTCTGCCTCTATCCCTGGCTTGCTCACTCTCCTGCTCGCACTTTCTGCTTCAGGAGCTGGTTGGCAGGCTCTGGGAGGCTGTTGGATGGAATCCAGCTCTCCCTAGGAGGAAAGCGTAAACTTCATAAACTGCATTTACTTTAATGCAGGTTCCTGGAGCTGCTTTCCACTGGCTTCTCTTCCCTCCCCTTGTCTGCAGTCTGGATCACATTCTACCCCTGCCCCTGTGTGTACCTCGACCTTACACACACGCACACACATACACTGCCCCCAGTCCTCCTGAAAAAGGTGAAGCCTGGGGCAGAAGGAGAATGGCAAGGTGGAAAAGCCCTGCCTACAAGAGGAAGCCCCAGTCCCAGTCCTGGAAAGGTCCCCAGGAGATGCCCACACATTTGTCTCCAGTACAGAGGAGCACAAAGGGTGCTTTGAAGCCGGCAGGCAGAGCCTCAGGGAGGGAGGGGATGCTGACATTTCATGGGGGCAGCCAAATTAGGAGCCACCTGGAGGACGGGCCACTGGGTTCCAAGAACGGAAGGGAGGGAAGGCCAGGCCTCCGTGCAGGTTGAGGTTTGTGAGGCCTCTCTTGTCTAGTGCTGTCAAGGTCAGCAGGTTTGGGTTCACCGAAGGGTCAGGATGGTTTGAATTACTGGCTCTGCTGCAACTCGGCTCTGAGGCTCGTGATCTGTCTCACAGCCCCTGAGCCAGGCCCAGCCCTCCCCCAGCCCTCTATGCCTTTCCGCCCCCATAGGCAGAATGGAGAGGGTCCCAGAGAGCCCTAAGGCCACCATGGCCCTGAGGCAGGCCGGGCAGGAGGGGTCCTTTCCTGGGCTCCAGGGTGGGCAGCAGTGGTCAAGGAGGCTGCCAGGACCATTCCGCTTGCAGGCAGGGGTCTAGGGTCTCCCCAGCCTACATCCTCTCCAAATCCTTTTTCCAACGGGTCCCCCATGTCGGCTGCCTGCCCTTCTCAGCTGCCTGCTTGTCTGCAGAGAAGGAGGCACCCCAGGAGGAGAACTCAGGAGCAGCAGGGCACAGGGACAGCCTCGGCACCCATCTCCTCCTTCCTCTTCTATAGCCTGTGCTTGGGGAAGAAGGGCAGAGCTGAGGCAGCGGATTTCCCATTTGGCACCCTTGCCAGTGGGGGAGAACAGTGCCTACCTGCAGGGCTGGAAGGCAGTTGCCAAGTGAAAGACTAGGAAGTTGAAGATGTAATCTGACAAGAAGGGTGCTCATCCACGAGGGTGCAAACGTGGAGCTGGGCAGGAGTACCTGACAGCCTTTGCTGAGACAGCGGTACCTGCACCACATCCACCCCAATTTCCAGTGGTGGATGGACACATACAGCCCTCTCTAGGGCCATTCTGTCCATTCTCTCCTAGGAGAGTGGAATTGACCTCTCTGCTCTGAATTTCTGGCACTTTATGAAAAAAATATATACTCTTTTGTCCTAAATCTCAAACTACTTCCCCAAACAACCAGATGAAACTCTTCATCCACAACAGCATTAACTAGTTGGGAAGCAAAGGTAGTTGGTGGTTTGGCAAGGACTTATGTGCAGATGCATGCACCTAGGTCCATCCACACAGCCAGGGCTAAACCCCTGTGCTTCTCCACAAAAAAATACAAGTCGCCCATGCACAGGGCCCAAGATTAAGCTCCTACTGAAACATCGACAGAACCTACACCTACCTCTGGATAATGACATGGTCAATATTCAGCAGGCTCATGGCCAACTCTACCCAGGGGGTTTGGCTAAAATATGTGATCCAACTACGATAGAAATACTCCCTCCTCAGGTATGAACAGTTTAATTTCCTTGGTTACTAGGAAGATATAATCATAGCAATGAATGTGTGTTCACATATGGAGTTTTTTTCCCATGTTTTGGTGAGTGCTGACCTTTGAACCTCAGCTCTTTCTTGGACTGAGCGTACATTAACCAGGTTTTGGGTATGAGTTGGAAAATGAACGTAGGTTGAGTCAATGCAGTTAAACTCAGGCATTGGTCTAGACAGACAGATACCATCATATGTATTTGGTTTCTGGACTTTCATAGGGCCTATCTCCTAGGGAGGGCAGAGTCTGTGATGTACTAGGTAGTACAGTGTGTGAAATCACAGAATCCCACCAGTAATCCACAGAGCACCTCTCCTTAGAGAAGCATGAACTCAGGTCTGGCACAGTGGTTCATGCCTGTAATCCCAGCACTTTGGGAGGCTGAGGTGGGAGGATCACCTGAGTTCTGGAGTTCAAGAGCAGCCTGGCCCACAGGTGAAACCTGGTCTTCACTAAAAATACAAAAATTAGCCAGGCATGGTGGCAGGTGCCTATAATCTCAGCTACTTAGGAGGCTGAGGCAGGAGAATCACTTGAACCTGGGAGGCGGAGGTTGCAGTGAGCCAAGATCGCGCGACTGCCCTCCAGCCTGGGCAACAAGAGCAAAACTCCTCTGCTCGGCTGCCCTCTGCCAACAAAAATGCCTTCTTACAGTGCTGAACCAGGGTCTGGGAGGAGAGCAAAAGCAGAGAGAGAGACCCTGCAATTCCCTGCCCAACTTTAGAACCCTGGGAGCAAGCTTTTTCTCCCCAGTCTTCTCTAGGAAAAGAATCAGATGGCTGTGTGTGTGTGTATTAGGTAGTAAACAGACATAATTGTGCCGAAGTGCCGGATTTTTGTTTACCCAATATGGTGCAACCTCGCCATGTCTTCTGGGCCCTCCTCAGCCTCTCTCCAAGCTCCCTCAGGCTAAATCCCACCCCACTAAAATAGTGCGTACTCAGCAAAACTTCCCCAAGCTCTTCCCACGCAGGGAGCGCTCAGGTCCCTCTCTGGCTCTGCCAGCCCCCTGCATCTGGACCAAAAGGCGGCCGAGAGAGTCAGGCTCTGGCTCCTGCCTCTGCCCTGGGCCATACCCAGCCCTCACTCAGTTCAGAGCAAGCCCACCAAGCAGCACTCACCCACTGACTTCCCCCATCGGCCTCAGCCAACACAGCAGGCTGCACCTATGTGCCCAGGGCCTGGGAAGCCAGGCAGTGGCAGCCTCTGGTCTTCCTTGGGGTCCTCCTTGCCTGCCTTTATTGACCCCAGTCCTTCTCCCGCTGCCCCTCCAGAAGGAGAGCGGGGAAGAGAGCTGGTGACCAGGGCGCACCTAGTTTACATTAATGAGATACACCGAGTGTAATCCAGCCATGGAGGCAGCCTACAAAAGGAGGCGATCGCGGGCGGCCAGGGTGCAGAGCTGCTCAGGTAATTGGTTTATCTATCTGGAAGCAGGGGGAGCAATCTCAGCACAGACAGACTAGCAGTAAAGTCTCTTCCTTAAGGCTATTTCCTTTGTCTTTTCAATTGCTTGCACATCCATGTGAGAGAGGGAGAGAGTGTTAAAGAGAGAGGGAGAGGGAGAAATGTTAATTTGTGAATTAATGGCTTTTCTCAGCGGAATTGTAAATTCAAATGTCACCTCACACGGTGACACCACGGCTGGTCTGCTGAAGAAGCAATGATAAGATCCCCCACCTCCCTCGGTGCCCCTCCCTCCCCAAAGATAGCTGTGGAGTGGAACATGCTACTTTTAATTTGCAATAACAACACAACAGAGGTATGCAGTAATGACTGCCTTCTTCCACCCTCCTCCTGGCTTCCTTCCCCCCAGTCCAGTGGCTCCCCCATTTCCTCTCTCCCCACCCCCTTCTCAAACAGCACCTCACTTTGCCCTGGGTTCCCCGACCCCACCCCAGCCAGTGCCCAGTCACATGGGGGGGTGCCTTTGGAATTGACGATGCTGCAACCCTCTCTTCTCCTTCAATAATCAGGGAATTAATGACCCTGAAGTTAAAGTGAGGCTGATACTGAGGCCCTGCCCAGCATTGGGAAAAAGCCTTCATTGTTTTCAAGCAGGAGGCGGGCAGCAGTGAGGGAGATTCATGGATGGAGATTGAATATGCAATTTTCTTTCACCTTGCCAAGAGCTGCCCCTGGGCTGTGCCTGGCCTAAATTTTTCCTTTTACCATCTCTGCCTTATCCGGCCCTCCCACCTCCCTTCCATTCTTTCCAGAAAATTACCTTCAAAATTGATTTCCACTTTTACAAACAAATATAATGGGAACACAGGAAAAAACTTGGGCCGTGATGAATTAGGGCTGTCAGGTGCTTCCAGGTCTCCTTTGCTTTTGTTTTACTACCCGATCTGCTCTTTGTTTTTCCAAGGGCTGGAAAAAGTGCCCCCCATCCAGTGAGTGCCTGACCCTCCAGGCCACCGGGGCCTCAGCCCCCAAACCCCATCAGTGGCCCAAGGCGGAAGTAATCCAGGCCCTGAGATGCTATTAGCCTCTTGGTTTCCCAGCGGAAGCCTGAGCCAACTCCTCCTTTTCCACTCTCTGGCCCTTAGGAACCCACTCTCTGAATGTTCTCTAACCGCCACCCCAAAGCTAATTTCCCTTCACCCCCACACCATGTTCCCTCTGGCCCTCATACCTCTTAAAGTCCAGACCAGATGCAAACCTCCACCTCCTCTAATGTGGGCAGGATCAGTGTATACCTCGACTAGAGCAAATAAGAGACAGACAAACACTGAGAGATCCCGAAAGACAGGCAGGCAGAAGATTGGGGGAAGGACCCCAACATCGGGAGACCAGGCTCCTCTTCTAGGGGTGACAAGGGTTCTGAGCTGCAGCTCCCACACAGCCTGGCTGTCAGGGCCTCAGTCTCCGTAGCCTTGAGCCCTAGGCCACCCCTGGAGGGACAGCCCCTCCATTTATCCGCGGAAAGCAGGGTGATGCCTCTGCCCGGGACCTCAGGCGCTCCACACACGCAGGCCTGGCTCCAAGTTCTCCCTGCTCACACAGTCACACCTGGCACTGTCTCCAAGCACATACACTACCCAGGTAAATGCGCACCTTCCCAGCGCATGACATTCCCATCCCCTTACACCCAAAGGTCTCAGAGTGGTAGAACACATGCATACTCACACTTGCACAAACTGTAAAAAAATTACATTTGGGTTCATAAAACAAACATACATTTTCCAAGGTAAATAAATAAAGCTGCATGTGGGAGCAGAAATGTACATAGATGAATAGAGGGAAAGATGCCTGCATGTCAGAAAAAGAAGGGGATCTTCTATTTATTTATACACATCTAAAATGCCTGTGGAGGCTGAAAGATGACACGTGGCCCAAGTGGGTAACCACAGAGTAGATGAACAGGTAGAAATGGACAAAGGTCCTCCCGATCCCCCATATGAGGATGCCTTTCCTCCACTGCACCGGTCCCATCCAGGTTAGCTAATCCAGCATCCACTAACGTCTGCTCTAGTTCCAAGGAGCCGCACCAAGGTTAGGGAGCCTGTGCCCAGATAAATTTCTTCCTGACACAACTTCGCTTCCCCATGAAACATAAACCTGCCAATTAGGCTTCCTTTCCCAGATACACAAGGATGCATCTTCGAAGATGAAGTCAGCTCGACACTAAATTCATGATCTCATGAAATCCTCTCCACAGTCCCCAGGAAGGAAGTGCCATTTCGGGCTCCATTTTACAGAGGAGAAGACTGAGCCAATGAAGGTGACTTGCCCAGCTAGGTAGGGGCACCAGGATTCAGACTCTGCTGTGCTCACTCCAGAGCCCACATTTGTTCCCACTGAGCGCCACCACCCATCGATGCCCGGTTCCAGGGATGGCATGCTCACTCCTCCCCTGTGCCTTCCTTCCTGGTGGGAGTCTCTGCAGCCTTCTCTTGCCTCAAGCCAGGCTCCTAGGGAAAGCAGGTGCTGTTGATTTCCACAGCTTACTCCTCTCATTTGCTCCAAGTCTAACTTGAGCAACACTCTTGGGGACCTCTAGGAGGGGAGCTAACTAAGGAAATAAACTGCTTCTTACAGTTATGGCTTCATCCAAAGCAGAAGGGAGCTACTAAAGGCAGTGACAGGGCTCGGCCCTTTGCAGCCATGCAAACTGCCCTGCCGGCAAACGCACAACTGCACCAGCTTGGCACCGCTCAACGGCACAATCCATTGTGCACCTAATTAATGGAATGCAAATTCACGGCCCCCTGCAATCCCACACCTCAAAGGATGATCCCAACACACATCCCTCACAGAGGTCAGTAGACTGTCACCATATGACTTCATTTGGCCTCTTGGACAAGCTATGTAACTGCTCTGTGCTTCAACACCACCACCGATGAACAGCAACGTTTTGGGCCCCAGTCGAAAGCAACTGGGTAAGGTGAAGAATTTCCAATTTTCAGCCTGATTGTAGATAGGGCAATACAAGAATCTCTCTCCTCCAGCCACATAAACCAGCTCACACAGTGTGCAGGGCATTGGCATCCCTTCAAAGGGCCCAGGGAATCCAGCACTAATATGCCCACCCGTCATTACGGCTAAGAAGAAGTGAAGACTTTTACATGATACGAATGGGCATCCTACCTTCTCAGACTGATGGACAGCCTGTCTTCTGAGTGCTTCAGAATATAACTTCCTCATCTGACCTGTCTACAGATGAGGAAGGGGCCTGTGAACTGGGCCTGTCTACATCCCTCTGTACTGTCTACCTGTCTCATTCTGGGAGCTCCTGGGCTCTTGGGATGAGGGTCAAAGCTTCTTGACCAGCACATTTCTCAAAGGAAAATCAGGGAGGGGTTCCATACTCTCAAAGGCCAAGGCATGGGAAGGGGTCTCAAACAGGCTCACAGTCACTGCCAGTTTCTCCCCAGAGTCACAGCTGATCAGCCCTTTCCTAATATCCCCACGGAAATGATTGCTGCAGATAATAATAATGCTGTCCATATTCCGAGTGCCAATGCCAATAATGTTCTGGGCATTATCACTGGGGACACCAGTAACTACTGCTGAGATTGTCTCCAATAATGCCAGCACGCACCGCAGTGATTGTCCTCACTAATGCCCATCACTGTGACATTGTTAGAGCTGGAGAATAGGCCGAACTGTACCCAGAGCAGAAGCCAGAGCAGCTTCCTGGAGGACAAAGAGGTTCACAGCTTGCCCTCGGGGCATGACAATTCTAGGAAGATACCACATGCTTGAGGCCAAAGGAGGGCCAGTCTGGCAGGGTCTTCAAGGGTCCCCTTGGAGGGAGATGCACCCCTCCACTCCCTCTAGGGTCTAATCTGTTAACAAGCATCCCCAGCCCCATTCCAACACCCCTCAGTCCCAGGTCAGTGTTCTCTTTTGCTGCAGTCCTGGCCCAATCGCTGAAGGACACACCTGGGTGTCTGGAGCCCATGCCCGAGGCTGCCTTCTGTGACTGGCCTGCCAGCTGCTTTGCTACCTTGGCCTGACTGCAGAGTTGGGCTACATCATCTTGACACATAATTATCTCCCCTATTCTTAATCATCTGAGCTGCTCCCTAATGTGAACCGGGCCTGGCTGCTTAGAAGCCTCCAGAGTGGGGGAAAAGGGAGGAGGGGCTGCCACAGCTCTCTCTACCTTTGCTGTCTCCTCTCCCTTCCCACCCAGGGCTGATGGATCAGGATTGGAGGGGGAGGTCAGGGAGAACTGGTCTCCCTCATAGGGCTGGCCTCCACCAGGGAAAATACAGCTCCCTTTGGCCTGACATTGGCCAAGAGGAGTAAGTAAGAGGGGGAGAACTGCCTTCCAAAAGAGAGTGATGCCTCTGATATTTCCTGCTACCTGGCTAGGTCCAGCAGGTAAATGTTTCAGAGTAAACTTAGAGGCCCCATCATCTCTTGCTTTGGAGACTTTCCCTGCTTCTTGCAACGTGTCCCTGTGGCATCACTGTCACACTGCTGGAGCATGAGCTTCCCAAACCCAGCCCTGCTCCGGTCCCTTCCTGCTCAGACTACTCCTGCTTTCAAAAAAAAAAAAAAAAAAGCCCAAACTCTTTCTGTGGTCTAGACCTGGCCTGCTATCCTGTGGCCCTAACCTGTCTCCCCAGCCTTACTGCCCTTCACATCTCTTTGTGCCTTCTATCCCAGCCGAAGCTGCCCTGCAGCTGCTGGCCAAAGGACCTTCTGGTCACAAGGCTCAGTCTATCAGATAGAATTGCAGGCTACCATTGCCTCTGAACATTCTCCTCATCATCCCTCAGGCCCCTCCTCAAAGAGCAGCCCTTCCTGGCCGTGTACTCCCTCCCCAGCCCAGTTCCCGTGGCCTGCTGTCCAGACCTCCATCACAGCACGGTAACTGATGGGCCTATCTGCTCTCTGGCTCACATGCTGAACCTGCCCCACTAGAATGTAAGCCCCTTAAGGACAAGAATCATATCTTGTTCTGCTTTGGGATCCTATAGTACCAAGCCTTTCTTGAAACTGATATGCAGGAAAGGTTCACTGAACTGAATTGATTAGAAACAATGAAGGCGATCAGTGGCCCAGGAGAGCACCCTGTTCTGGGCCAGCCAGGTGCAGCCCTGGTGGCCACAGCCTCATGCCAGTGCCTCCCCACCCCCAGCCTTTCTTGGTCCACAGGAGCCCATGCAGCAGAGGGCATAGTTGGCCACAAGGCTGGCCTTGTCACAGCCTCAGACTGAAAAGGGAGAGTACGGAGAGGCATCTGTGGCCTCCCATGGGCCTCTGGGCCTCTCACCCCCTAAAACACACAGGGGCTGGTTGTTAAGGAGAGACCTTTAGGGTTTGAGGCAGATTCTACCAAAGCACTCGGGGTCACAGGGAGCTTGGCCAGGGCCTGAGCATGGGGAGCCCCAGGGAGAATTGGGACCTCAGGCCTTTCCCACAGCCTCCCCTGCCCATCAGGGGCTGCCGCCAAAACAACCACAATGAAATTTAGTGAGTGGCAAAGGCTGTGGCAGCCAAATGGGTTTGGATATTTTGGAAGAAGGAGAAATAGAGCCAGACAAGCTGTTTCCCTGTGAAACGAGGCCATTAGGGCTTCTGGAAGGAGGCCAGCGCCAGGTCATCACGGTCTTGCCAGGCCTAGGCCTCCCCTCCACGCTGTCCCTTCCACTGGGGGCCAGGCCTCTCGCGCTCTCTTCCCTCAGCCTAGGCCGCGGGATCTCGGACTGTGGGCCCAGGCCAGCTCAGCGGTGTCCCTTTTCTCCGCCTCTCACTCCACTAGGCTTCCCTACCGAGGGTTTGTCTATGTGTGGGCTGACCACATAACTTATTGTCCAAACAGGACGTTTTTGAGAGAAAAGGGAGATGCTGAGATGCTGACTGGCCAAGATGCAGAGACAACAGGTGTCAATTGGGACTGTCCTGGGCTAATGGGATATATGGTCATCCCTTTATGCTCATTGTTTGAGGCTTCTGCCTCTTTTCTGGGAAATATCTTTAAAATCCTATATCCTCCAAGGGCCAGGAGGTTACCCCTTCTCCAGCAGGGGCCATGAGAAAATGGGGGAAGGAAGCTGGCCTGAGCCACTGGTGTCTCAGTTGGTCCAGGTCTGCCAGCCCTGTGGCCCTGCTTCATGCATCAGAAGAGAACCAGATGGTCACCAAGGGACCCCCAATGTCACAACATTTGAAAAACACTTTGTCCCAGGCTCGTCACCACTACTCTCCCCCTTAATTCTTTTCTTCTCTGTTCTTCCTCTTCCGTCCTCATTCCCTTTGGTACCCTGCCTAACAGCCTGGCTGCACCTTCAGGTGAGGGAGAGGGCTGGGGGATTTGCAGTGGCATCTCTACTCATAGAGAAGAAGAGGAGAGAGGGGTCCTGTGTCCAGCTCCCTGTGGAGTTTGAACCGGGGGCAGTGGACATGTGTTACAGAGAAAGGACACCAGGGTCGGCTGCACGTGACATCACTCCCTCACCTCTGGACAGATTGGGATCAGGTAAGGACAAGGTAAGTTGGCCTTTCATCCTCAGGTCAGAGACCAGCTGTTCCCCCAACTCCAAAACCTTCCCAAGGTGAATGGTTCTTGCTTCTCCTCCTGGCATCCCACAGGGATCAATAGGGTGAGCCCCAGTGGCAGGTGAGGCAGCCGGGGCTGCTGAGCAGATGGTGAAGCTGATGGCCCCACCAGCAGCTGCCCTCCCTCTCTTTAGGAGCCAGCAGGGCAGTGGGGGGACGTGGGGTTTGCTACTAAAATTGATCTCACAGCAGAGCAGCTGCGAGGCCAGGCCGAAACCGGAGCTTGGAGTCCAAGGACAAAGCATGCAAAGGGGAAGCCACACCTCTTCCCTCCTCCCTACCTTCATCACGTTTCCTCTTCTCACCGTTGGAGCGAGGAATCCCCAGGATCCCATTGATGGAGTAGGATCCCACTGGGTCATTGGAGGCGCTGGAAACAGGAGGGGAGGCCGTGCTGGGAACTGGACGAGAGGAAGGAGGAAATGCCATCAGGATGGCAGTTGTGATCGTAGGCCAAAGCCCCAAGGCTGGGGGGTACAGAGAGAAGCAGAGGACACAGGAGGGATGAGGAGTCCATGCTCCTCTACTTCCTCTGAGGTCTACTTTAGAGGGGATTGCCTTGCCATATGCAGGCCATTATTCACTTCTGTCCAGCCCTGAGGTAAGTGGTGCCCAGTCAACCCCAGGTCTTCTCTGCAGACCTGTGGATTTCACTGGGGTTCTCAAACTCACTCTCCTAAAGATGGATGGAGTACAGGCCCAGGAAACACCAAAGCTGTTTCCATCTAGGCAGCACCTCCACGGTCCTTTAGAGAGCACACCTCCTAGGATGCCCCCTTGCACAGCTTGTCCAATCCCTGGGGCTGGGCAAACCCTTCTAATCAGGCCCCAGCTCATTGTTCTCAGTCTCCTGGGCTGAGTCTTTATCGATCCTGATTTAGAGTCTGTGGCATTCTAAGATCTGTCTCTGATTCTCTGGGAGACACAAGACTGGTCCTGATGTTCCCCAGGAGTGTGCGTTTGTCTTTCTCAGCTGCTTTTGGACTTGAAATGACTTGAGAAGCTCCTAATTTCTCCCTTCAGGCACAGATTAGTGAACCCATTCACTCCACGGTGATCAGCTCAGGTACAGCCCGGCCCAACCCTCCCTCCCAGCACACACTGTAACACTGGCCTAGTAAACAACAGCTCCTGCCAACTCCCGGAGGGCTGGAACTAGCCATTTCTATGACCTTCTGGTCAAGAGAGAGGAGGACGACTGCCAAGAGGGCAGGAGGAAAAAATGTAACCACGTCCCAGCGCCTCAATCCCCAGGCCTCGTCTATGGCTACAGTAGCACCAAGTTTTTCCTTGGGCCAAAGGGAAGGTAGTCTGTGTGCACTGGGGAGAGAGGAGGAGTGTTAGCAGGTGTTCTGGTAGGCCTGGGTCTTTGAGAGGCACTGAGCATGGCTCGATGAATGAGGAGGAGAGAGAGAAGCAGAGAGATACAGAGTGGGTGAGACAGAGACCGAGCAATTAACAGAGACAGGCCAAGGGGAAAGAGGCCAGGAGGAAGGAGAGAGAGAACAGAGCCAGAGCTACACCTAAGGAGAAGAGAGAAGAGAGGGGAGGGCAGAGGGAGAAAAGAAGAGGAGGCGAGGGGAGAAGACAGAAGGACAAGGTTAAGAACAAGATGGAATGTTAAACAAAGATGGAATAAGAAAGCTGATATGAAAGAAAGAGGGCACAGGTAGGGAGACAGAATCAGATAAAAGCAAAAGATGATGGAGAAGGCGGGAGAGGGAAGGAGGAGGGGAAGAAGAAAAAGAAGAAATGCTAGAAGAGAAACACAGAGAGAGGAGAGGACAGAAGAGGATAGGGACTGACTAAGGCAGGGCAGAGGGAGGTGACACAGGTGGGAGGCAGAGAACAATCCTAGTGAACCAGCATCTCTCAGGGAGACCCTATGTGGATAGGAGCTCAGGCAAAAGGAATTGGCAAATAGGATGGGCCCTGGACCTCAACTGGGCAGGCAGTTCCCAGGGGTGGAGCTGCATTTCCTGCCTTTCTCTAGGTGGGATCCTGCTTTCTCCCCTTCCCTGAGCCCTCTTACCAATGGTGTGGCCAGGGGCGGTCACTCCTGTCCCAGCCCCATCCGGCGTTGGGTGGAAAGGCTGCTGAACTTTGGTCCGGATGATTCTGCAACAGCATCACAACAGCATCACACATCATATGCTCCCTCCTACCCTGGCCAATTCAGCCCAGCCCTGTGAAGGGGCTCTCTCCCAAGCTCCTCAGTGATCTCCTCCTCCGTCTGCTCCCTGCATCTCTGCCCTCACTGCCTGCTACTCGGCACAGGGTTTTCCTTCTGTTGGCTCTGCGGATCCAACCTAGGGCAGCTCTGGGTGGATGCAGCCTGCCTTCTGTCCTGCTATGTGCATCAGCTGAATTATTGCTTGATTTTTGGTAGCAAGGATCATGGCAGCAGACCCAGTGAGCACAGCATTCTTTCTCTTTCTGCAGGGTGAGAACTGCCCTGTGGCATGTCATCCACTTTTCTCTCCTCAACCACAGACACATCTCCTCCTGGTACTAGGACCTTCTGGGTTTTGAGATCATTTCAGAGCTGGCTTTCCTACTTGGGACTGTATCACAGTCCTTCAGAATCGAGAGGATGAGATTTCCCTGTATTCGAAAAGAATGAGAAGTAGCCAGGGAGGGGCTGCGTCACAGGTGACTCTTTTGTCCCCAGGACTCCCACATGGCACACAGTCCCTTTGCCAGATGTCAGGCCCTGAACAACCTCTTCTTGGGCCCACTTACTGCCCTCAAACAAGTCAGATCCCTGTCCCTATATGGCTGGCTGGTTTGCTGGCCTCTTTTTCTGAGGGTCTTACTTGGATCGCAGCTTCTTTGCCAGCCTGGTTGAAAGGTCTGGTGCTCTCCCTGTACATCCTGGGAAGAAGGGGCCAAATCAAACATTCCTGGAGCCTGCTTTTCAGGGATTTGAAAAACCCAGGGCTCAGTGATGCCAAAGACCAGTCCCAGGGCCAGGACTGAGGAATGCTCCCCCCATCCACTGGTCAAATGAGGGGCCTTTGAAAGCCACTTTTCTGACAGCGTTGCTCTTCCCCACAGAGAGGCATGTGACACAAGCTCACCTCCACCAGCCAGGTGAGTCACAAGCCATGAACCAAGTCAGCTCTAAAAGCTTTTCCTAAGCACTTGCAGGCAGTCAGGAGAAGGCCCCTACCTCACAGTGCTGGATATGAAATTGGGGAGGGGAGACTTACACCCCCCAAAAGCTAAGTTACCTGAGGAAATCAGGTGGTTAGTGCTGGAAAGATGGAGCAGAGGTACCATTCCCCTTGCAGGAGAATTGATGTATATCTTCAAAACCAAGTAGGGCTAAAATCAGAGGCACAGAGGATGGTGGAACGGACACTGGGCTGTGTGGCAGGGCCCTGAGTCCTGCTTCTGATTTGCAGTTAAGAAGCCACATAGCCTTGGTCTCGCCTCTCAACTTCTCTGGGCCTCAGTTTCTTTAGCTGTAAATGAAGGGGTCGGACTACAGGGTCTCCACTGTCTCTCTTCCCATTAAAAAAAATAATAACTTGATTGTAAGATGAACAAAGAAGTAGAGGGAAGGGCATCACAAGCTGGTGGAAGAGGAAGCCATGCGTGCCTGCTGCCTTCCGGGTTAATGCCCAGAGCGGTCAGCCAGAAAGAGTGGAGGCAAGCAAGGGACCAAGAGGAAGCAAGGGTGACAGCTTGGATATGATGAGAACCATCACCATTTCCATTTACTGAACATCTACTATGTGCCAATATTATACACAATTTGTATGACTTATATATATTACTGTTAATTTGCACAACCACCTCCAAAGTAGAGACTATTATACTCATTTTGCAGATTGAAAACCAAAGCTGAAAGAAGTTTAAGTAGCTCACTCAAGATCACACTAGCAGCTGGGTGCAGTGGCTCATGCCTGTAATCCCAGTACTGTAGGAGGCTGAAGTGGGTGGATCATCTGACGTCAGGAGTTCGAGACCAGCCTGGCCAACGTGGTGAAACCTCAACTCTACTAAAAATATAAAAATTAGCCAGGCATGGTGGCAGATGCCTGTAATCTTAGCTACTTAGGCGGCTGAGGCAGGAGAATTGCTTGAACCTGGGAGGCGGAGGTTACAGGGAGTCAAGATTACGCCACTGCACTGCAGCCTGGGTGATAGAGTGAGACTCCATCTCAAAAATCAATTAATTAATTAATAAAGAAATCATACTACCTAGTAGGGCAGACTCAGAACGCAGCCTCTAAAATCTGTGCTTTTCGTTACTTTGTCATCCTGCCCCCGACATGTAGGAACCAGGCTTAGAGGGTCTCAAGCCATGAGTGATTTCTAAACTAGGGGGGTATCTGTACAAACAGATGCCAGTAAAGCAACATGCATGAGGCATGAGGCGATATGGAGCTGGTCTCAGGAAAGAAAGGGAAGAATTTGCAAGACACGAGGAAGGCAGAATGGCCATAGTTTGGCAACCAACTGGAGTCAACTGTGGCTTCACAACCTCAGTTTTGTGTAGCTGGAAGCTTGATGGAGTTCACATCAGCAAGTCAGGAATAAGGCTGTGGGGAGGTGACTGGGTTTGCAGGGAGGTGACTGGTTGTGGAGGGAGGTGACTGGTTTTGGAGGGAGGTGACTGGTTGTGGAGGGAGGTGACTGGTTGTGGAGGGAGGTGACTGGTTTTGGAGGGAGGTGACTGGTTGTGGAGGGAGGTGGTGAAGTCGGTCCTAGACCTGCAGCATTTGAGGTGAAAGGGGAGAATTCAGGAGCAATGCCACTGCATCAGTGGGCACAGAGATATGGATTTAGGAGATTGTCAGGTAAAGGAGTGTTTAAAGGGACAAAAGGCCTAAGGAGTGGATACTGGAGGACATTTACTTCCAGGGACTGGGGAAAGAAAATGACCTTCCAAGGGAGTCAGAGAATTGCTGAGCAACTCAGAGCTGCTGTTCCTAGGAAATGGCAGAACCAAGATAGGTCAGTTTCACTTAAGTCAATGGAGAAGAATGTTTCAGGAAAAACACAACCTACAGTGCCAACAGCAACATGGAGACCGAAGGGAACTGGGACTAAGAAGAGGCACAGAACTGGGATTCTGGTGACCATTAGTGACCTTGAGGGGGAGTCTCAGCAAAGCGACTAGAGCAGGAGCTAGACAGAACCAGATTAGGGAATGCATAGGGAGGGAAGGGAGGCAGGGCAGTAAAAGGAGACTATTGCCTCAGAAGTTCGAGGAAAAGGAAAGGAGAGGAAAGTGTGGAAGGTGGAGGATGGAACAGGCAGCTAAGTGGAGGGAAGGCCTTCTTGGGTAAGAAGGATCTGGATAAGCTTGTAGACTGAAGAGGAAGAATCAGTGAAGAGGAAGAGACTGAAGTTGCCTAAGGGACTGTGGATGATTAAGAGAGCAAAGGGGAACAAGGAAAAATGGAGTGGAGCCTACAGGGAGGCGCTAGCCAGAGATGGCATGTTTTCAGGCGGCCAAAGCTTTGAACAGGAGCTCTTACGGCTTCTATCTCTCAGAAAAGCAGAAGGCAAGGTCATCTCCCAAGAGTTGGAAGGAAGGTTTGGAGTACAATTACAATGGAAAAGATTGGGTAGTAGCTGAGAGGCAGTGTACACTCATCTACAAGAAAAGTCTAGAAAGATGCTGAACAGCTCAGAGCTGCTGCTCTTACTTCACTGCAGCAAAAGCTTCTGTGAGCTCACAGGGCCTGTGAGTGGCTCTGGCTTGAGGGCTGATGGGCTCTTGACTAAGGGAGCTCCAGGGGTGGGGCTAGCTGAGAGAGATAACTGGACGGGCTTGAGGAGTTTGTCTTCGTTACCCCGAGCCTCTGACCCATAGGGCACTGGCGCAAATTTAGCTGAGGCAGCAAGTGATGGAAAATCACTACTCCCTGACAGCGGGTTGGTGGTGCATGGGGGAGGAGGTGGGCAGGGTGCCTGCTGCAAGTTACTAATGCTCTTGGTGTCCATCCATGACCCCAGGCAGGGGGCACTTGTCAGTCCCTGGAGCTGATCTCGGAGAATTTAAAAACTGGGATCTGCTGGGCACAGTGGTTCATGCCTATAATCCCAGCATTTTGGGAGGCCAAGGTGGGGAGATCGCAAGCTCAAGAGATCGAGACCAGCCTGGCCAACATGGCGAAACCCCGTCTCTACTAAAAATACAAAACTTAGTTGGGCGCAGTGGTGCGTGCCTGTAGTCCCAGCTACTCTGGAGGCTGAGGCAGGACAATCACTTGAACCAGGAAGTCGGAGGTTGCAGTGAGCTGAGATTACATAACTGCACTCCAGCCTGGCAACAGAGCCAGACTCCGTTTCAAAAAAAAAAGCACTGGGATATGGAATCTGTTGGTCATCCACTGCCCTCCTGTCACCCAACAACTCATGGCAATTTCACTCAGGACTAAACGATGAATGAAGTAAAGCAGTTGTTGATGATGACCACCTGATACAATTTCCCCATGTTCCTCCTCCTCCTTCACCAATTATTTTTCATTCTTGGCCTCATAAGACAGCCAGACACACACCAAACCTCCATGGCCCCAGGCAGGGTTGGCCTGGAGAGTCAAGTTCTGGAAGATCCCTGGGGCGTGCAGCTGGGACCCTGGAGGACACAGCTCTCCTCAGAAGCTGGGAGGTGTCGTTTTTCCATTTCCGCAGAGAGACTGCCCTGCCAGGGTGCCTGCTCCCCGCTTCTCTTTCCTTCACAGGATGCTCTTCCTCCTCCACCATTTCAGAGGAGGGCTCACCCTTTCCTGAGGACCTCCAGGGCTTTGGCCTGGGACCAGCATGGAGACTTCTAGGCACTTAGAGTCTCCCACACTTGCAAGGGCATGAGAGCAGCAAAAAGAAGAAGGCTATGGGCTCTGGGCTCAGCCTGCCTTAGTCTGAAACCCGGCTCTGTTACTTGCTGCCTGTGAAGCCCCTGGCAGTTTCTTATTTCCTTGTTTATAAAATAAGATAATACTACCATGCACTTCATAGGACTGCAGTGAGGACTAAATAGGACACTGCATGTAAAGTGGTTAGTGTGATGGTTGGTTCAATAAATGCTACCTGTAATAACAATAATGACCAGTGCTATTCCTATGGGTGATCCCTAGGCCCAGCAGCTTTCAATTTAGGGGCTGAGCCAGATGCAGGCAGGAGACCTCCCTACCCCATATGCCCCAGCCTGGTCAATGCAGGTGCCACTGAGACCCTGGGAAGAGCACCAAGAAGACGAGAAACAGCAGCAGTGGTGGCGACACCTGATCCAAGAGGAGGTCGCGTCAGACTCTCAAGAAGACAGACTGGGGACTGGACGAAGCCCCAGTGGGGTCACTGGTAAGGATCCGCAGGGGACCCAAGAGATGGCAAGGGGTTGTGGCAGGGCTTCAGAGCAATGGATGACAGGGCAGGTGGGGAGGCCACTCCCTCATTGGTTAAATTCCCAGAAGGCCCCACCCTCTCGCCAACTTGGGTATCAACACAGTCTCAGGCTCTGTGAGTGAGAAGGAAAGCCCTGTATGAGTCTCCTATTAACAGTGTATTAAACACATGAAGAAAGAGAGAAGCCCTCCACCTTCTAAGAGAGCACCAGGCTTTCTTAATCTTCTAGTTCTGCTCTTTCTCTTCCTCCTCCTTCCCCCTTCTTTTCTCTGTGTTTCACTCTCTGTCTCTGTCTTCTTCTCTTTCTCTGCTCCTCTCTTCACTTCCCCTCTCTTTGTCTGTCTGTCTGTCTCCTTGCACCCTGAAGTCCCACCGTGGCTATGTGAGTTTATTGATTCCTGGGAGCTGGGGGAAAGCAGGAAGCAGGGCTGGGGTGCAGACTCAGGGATGGAAATAGAAGGCTATAAATTATTTGTGACAGGAAAGCAATAGTGGCAGAGTGCTGAGCACAAGTCCTGTGTCACTATTAGATTCCTTTTAGCCTGATGACACTGTAAAAAAGGTTAAGTGTCTGCTGGAATCGTACACCTGGGGGGCCGGGGCAGCCTGGGAGCAGAACAAGCCACTGAGAGCAGGTATATCAATTCTCCAGGCCAATAATATTCCTCTCATTGATCGCCACGCAAAGTTCAAAAATCTCATTACAGCCAGGCAGACCGGGAACTTTTTACAAATCAATAGAATGATATAATGTATGTATACTTAGTACAAATGTATCTATTCATCTATCCATCCATCCACGGTCCGCCTTAGGGTTTCCAAGTTAACCTACCCATCATATTATGTTATGTTATGTATGATATTATATTGCATTATATTATATGATAATAAATGGTGTGCAAAAACTCCCTGAGGTGGAGACAAGAAGAGGTCCTATTAGCATTGAGGTGACCTCAGACAGCTCACCTCGGAAGGAGCGAGGTGACAGCATTTCGAGGACTAGGCTGAGCAGGATTTCCAGGAGCAATGCTTCCTCAGCAGAGGCTCCGGTTTAAAAACAAAAACAAAAAACTGTCTACTGAGTATCTACTATGCGCTAGGCAATGTTCTATATACTTTAAATAAATGGTTAACTTAATCCTCACAACCCATTTTGCACATAAGGCTTATTACAACTTGCCCAAGGTCACCCATTTAATAAATAGGAAATCTGGGATTTGAATTTGGGTAGACTAAAACCAGGGGATTGATCCCAGGGACTAATCCCTTACCTGCTGAATTATGCTGCCTCCAGGGGAGAGACACCAAAAGCTGCCCCCCCACCAGATTTAAACTTCGATTTTCATTCCCTTGTTTTATTGTGTTCTGAGAAATGAAGGGTGAGGGGTTCCCCTGAACCTCAGTTTTCCTCACTAGAAAATGGGAGTGATAACACCTCCTGGAACCAGCTGCTCACGACCCCTATACATCGGATCTCTGAGTATGTTGCCATGAAATTCTGTCCTGTTGCCTAGAACAAACTTCCTTCCCAATTTTGGAATTGTTCCCTAGAGGAACAAAATTACTTCTTAGTCGAGCTTGAACAAACCAGTGACATGACCAGGCTTGGGGCAGGCTGCTCTTAGGAGCAAGATGTCACGTATCTGCATATATGTGTTACATACATGTATAAATCAGCTTAAATTGTCCTGGAGTGAACTGCCCACTTTAGAGCCTTTGCAGAAAATATTTAATCCGTGGTATGGGGAGAGTCTTTCCTGATTTGGTAAATCAAAGGCACTCCAGGGTAGCAAATGTGCCAGACTAGCTGGCCCCACTGCCCCCTGAACCAGACAAGTGGTCATGGGGGCCTCTGCCAGTGGCCTCAGGCTACATGGGCATTATAAACTCGATCATCCTAGAGAACAAAATGATATTTGCAGCCGGGCATGGTGGCTCCTGCCTATAATCCCAGTACTTTGGGAGGCTGAGGCAGGTGGATCAGTTGAGGTCAGGAGTTCGAGACCAGCCTGGCCAACATGGTAAAACCCTGTCTCTACTGAAAATACAAAAATTAGCTGGGCATGGTGGTGCACGCTTGTGGTTCCAGCTACTCGGGAGGCTGAGGTGGGAGAATTGCTGGAACCCATGATTGCAGTGGTGAAGTGGAACCCACAATTGGAGTTGATGGAGGTTGCAGTGAGCCGAGATGGTGCCACTGCACTCCAGCCTAGGCTACAGAGTGAGACTGTCACAAAAAAATAAAAATAAGATACATTTAAAAAGATATTTGCTTCAGCAAAGGATATTTTGCCCAGCTAATGCAGGTGGTTATTGCTTCAGTGCAAATCTTTGAGAGCTGCCTGTATCAGGCTCCTATCCACGGCTTGGCCTCAAGGCAAGTCAGCAACACTAACAATGGGAGACTTTTCACAGCAGAACCTTGAGTGAGATATCATAGATCACCCAGGAAATGTTTACCTCTCCTGGAAATGGTCCCTACTCCTGAGAACACTAAGGAACTAGAATCTCCCCCTTCAATACCCCCAGGAACTGAAAAATTGAAATTTACTTCCTTGTCTCCACAGAAAGGCAAGGAAGACAGCATCCACCTGCACAGGGCTTCCTTTAAGGCAGCCCCGAATCGCTTAACACACTCCCTGTTTTTGTAGCCTCTGGCTGCAGTTTGGGCAGAGTTTAGAGGTTTCTTGCCCATGCTCACTCACATGCCCTGCAGGCTTCAGTTTGGATAACTGACCTGTCAGGCAGGGTTCTGGGCATGAGAATGGCCACTGATAAGGGTCAGGTCATTCTTCAGAACTGTGGACAGGATCTTCCATTCTGGCTGTGGCAGCATGTTGCTGGAATACACAGGTTCCAGGTTACCAGGATTCCTCCCAAATGTGTCAAGAGCTTCTGGCTCTTTTGTTGACTCTCAGAAGTTATAGCTGAGCTCCAACAAATGAAAGTCCTACCAAAAAGCTTGCAGAAGGGTTTCCTCAAACCACTGCTCTTGAACCACCTGCGTTAGAACCCCCTGGGGTATTGCTAAAATGCAAACCACCGTTCCCCCTTCAGACCTGAATTGGAATTTCTGTGAACTCTATTTGAGAAGACTAGCTTAAGCCAGGGGGTGAAGAAACCATACTTTTGGTTTCTCAAGGGCATCTTTGCGAGAGGTGGGAAGAAGGGTTAGTGAGCTAGGAAAGTTCCTTTCTCATACTCTGTCAATCCACATTTCTCTCCGTCTATTAACCCTGACTCCAGCTGACACAGTCACCAAAATTCAGTAAGCTATCAGTTTCTCTGTAGAAATAAAACTATAGGTTAAAAATTAAAGTAATTTCAAAATGATTTTTGGTACATTCCAGGATGATAAATTCCCAGTGGGTTACTTAGATACCAGGCATATTTTCTGCATCAACTTAGCCCTCTAAGACTGGCATTGAGGCTGATAATCTTTCCACCATGTGCCCCTGAGAGCCCAGGCCAGAGACAATTTACCAGGCTAGATGGGCCATGGGGCGGGCCCAAGGGGGCAATAGTGATGGTTTATATGATGAATGGTAAGCATATGGATTGATTTAACTTCAAGATATGCATAGGTTTAAAAATTAAGGGGCAATGTGTTTAACTAACCATTTGGAAACCAGTCTGCGGTGCATGCCAAGCCCAGAGCGTGATCAGACTAGCGCCTCTCACCACTGGCCCTGCCCTCATCTGTCAGAGCTTCTGGCTAGAGCTGGAGTCCACCAGCTGTCTACCCTCATGGTCCTGCTTGGGAAGCTCCAGAGGCTCGAAGACGGCTTGATATAAGGTGAGCAAGTTACTGCTATAAATTCACTGCTGGGACCAAGTCTTCCACTCTGCACTTGTCCATCCCCCAGTCCCATCACAGGCATGTCCCCCTCCCTCTGCAGTCACCTGGGCGGTAGCAGATGTAGGGCCTGCTAGTGACTGCCTGGCCTCCCTACCTCTGCCCTTTCCCACCTCTCGCCTACTCCAGCATTCAAAAACAGTCCTTCAGTCTTTCTCTGTCTCTTTCTGAAAGAATGTGATATGGCTAAACCCTACAATCACTTCCTGTTGTCTATAGGATAAATTCAGAATTCTTCAGCCCAGCCTTCAAAATCTTCCCTAATCTGGTTCTATCCTAGCTTTCCAATCTATTTCTCTCTGTTCCCCTCTTCCTCTCAGGGTCTACCTCAGGGCTGAAACCTTGTTTTCTTGCTTACTCAATTCACAGACTCCTCCCCTGACCTCTGAGCTCTACAAGGGCAGATGTCACTGCTATTTTTCTCACGACTGTCTTTCCCCAGCACCTAGCAATGGTGTCTGGTATAATGTAAGTACTTGATAACTATTTGTTCAATAACAAGTGAATATTAATAATAATAATAACAATAATATAATCTTGTTTTTGTTTTGAGATGGATTCTTGCACTGTTGCCCAGGCTGGAGTACAATGGCACGATCTCGGCTCACTGCAACCTCTGCCTCCCAGGTTCAAGCAATTCTCCTGCCTCAGCCTCCGAGGAGCTAGGATTGTAGGTGCGTGTCACCATGCCCAGCTAATTTTTGTATTTTTAGTAGAGACAGAGTTTCACCATGTTGACCAGGCTGGTCTCAAACTCCTGACCTCAAGTGATCCTCCCACCTCAGCTTCCCAAAGTGCAGCGATTATAGGCATGAGCCACTGCACCCGGCTAATAATCACAATGACATAATCTTAAGGGACACAGTGGGCCAACATACCTTTACTATGTACCAGGCACTGTGCAAGGCACTTTATATGGATTATTTAATTTAATTCTCACAACCACCTATGAAGATTATTATCCATAATCTACAGATGTGGAAGCTGAGACTCAGAGAGGTTAGGTCACTTGCTGAAGGTCACACAGCTGTTAAATAACAGAGCCAGAATTTAAACCTGAGTGTCTCATTCAAGAACTTATGCTGCTAACCACTGAGTAGGATAAGTCAATCATATCAAGAACAGATGGTAGAATCTCTGAGAAACTAGGCCTGAATAGAAGAGCTGACTCTAATAATAGTAAAAGCAATAACTATCATTTATTTCCTATTCACTGTACAACCACCATTATAATGAATGTATGTGCTCATTCAAATTCCAACTATAACTCTGGCAAATAGGCATCCTCTCTGTTTTGCCTAAGAGACACCAGCAAAGCCAGGCAACCTGCCCAAAGTCACCTGTTTAATAGCATTGGAGCCAGACTTTTTTTGTTTGGTTGGATTTTATTTTTTTCAATTAACATAATTATACATATGTGTGAGGTAAGAGCCAGACATTAGACCCAGGCTTGTGACTTCAATGTCTGTAGGCTGAACCATTTGACCTCTTTGGGAAATATATATATACAGACATAGATACACACACACACAAACACACACACATATATATATATATATATATGTTTATGTCTATGTATATACACACACACATATATATTTATTAACTATTTGGACATGAACAAATTTTTCCTTCAGTCTTTTCATATCCATGATTTTGGAAAATTGAGCAATTGTATATGTAGACCATTGACAGAGAGCGCATGCAGCTGTGATCTTAAACATGCTTATCTTCTCCCACGTGCCATAGCCGTCTTTGATAAGCATCATGTCTGTGTTACAAACAAACCACAATTTTAGATTAAGTGGCTGTAGGTTTCAGTGAATTTTTATACACTGGTAGGTTTTGGGGGCAAATTTTCTGAATTTATTTCATCCGCATGATGATACTACATAGAGATGTGTTTCTCAATTTTGATTTTGAGAATCAGTTTCTATGATTAGTGTATCTTTCTATTCAGGTCTGCTCCAATGCATTGATCCAAGATTTATAATAGTGGATATATTTATCAAAACCTACTTCATGACTATCTGCCAAGTTATGCCCATTTCTGTTAAATCTGTAAGCTACAGTGAGACTCTACACCACCACTGTTCCCTTCCCAGGGTGTTTCAGATTTTCAC
Organism: Sapajus apella; assembly: GCF_009761245.1. NCBI lineage: Eukaryota > Metazoa > Chordata > Mammalia > Primates > Cebidae > Sapajus > Sapajus apella. Next base: position 4,305,887 of record NW_022436953.1, on the reverse strand, counting down.
ATCCCAATCGTGTTTTTATATTGGTCCATGCACTGGTATTGATGTACATAAATGTGCATTTGTATACCTGTGTATCTCTCCGTCTATGGCCAGAATGGGGTGGGGGAGGGGATGTGGAAATGAGAGAATTATTAAATGCCAAGTAGCTGTGCAATAGATTCCATTGATTTTATAAACTCCAACTTGTCTTCAGTCTCCTTCCATTCTTTATCCTGGGGGCACTGCAACAAAAACCTATTTTAAATACCTTTGCTTCCCCCCTCCCCCTCCCCAAAAAAGTGTCAATATTTTATTTGGATTTTTAACTTCACTCCATAACAGTTGTTTGACCTCCTGACTCGTGCGAGTCACATAAATTCTGAGACTTTATTCAGGAGCCATGTTCCTGCTATTGAATAAGCAATTTGGGAGGGTGAATTAATGACTTGTGCTGTTGCTGGAAAGTCCCTGAAGAAATATTAAAATTGCTTGCAGACTGAATCGATACTCCGTGAACACCCAGCAAGAGGGCTTTGGCTCTGGAATGGCCACAGAAGGTGGGGCTGGGTAGAGGAAGGGGAATTCCTGCACCCAGCTTGGTGAGCTCCCTGCCTCCTCCACCACCTTCCCCTTTATCCCTGGAGCTCTGTCATTTTCAGTAACAGCGAAGTCTTATTAAACCCCAACCAGAATAGAACTGAATCGTCCTGTCTCAGGAAGCAGGCTCAGGGGACAGTTTACTCTCTTACTAGCAATGAGAGCCCAGAGGCCTTATTGGAGGTGATGGTCTGGACACATCCACCTGCTGGAGAAACGGCATGGTGCTGCTGCTTTCTGGCAGGCTGCACTGTGCTTGGGAGCACTGCAGCTGTGATCGTTTCCTGCTGGGTGTGCAGGAGAATTGGGTGCTGCGCTACTGGCTTCGTCTCTGTGTGTGCCTGCCCAGTGTTTACTATTGCTCAAGCGGCCACATGATTTCAGCCTTTGTATATAGGTGTCCCTGTGGGATGCAGAGTTTGAATTGTGTTGTGCATTATCGTGTATTATTGCATTGTGTTGGCGCATTCCAGCAGCTGGCTTAAGGTTTGTTACTTGGTGTTTTGTGATATTGTATTGAGGTGGCTGCACTTTGTGTAACACTGAGTTGGAGGAATTTGAGTATTGTTTGGTGGCAGTGTCTGTGTTTCTGCTTTGAATTATTGTGTTCATTGATCATATCAGCATCTTTTTTCCCTAATGTATGTCTCAGAGATTAGGTTAATGGATGTCTCCTTGGTGATGTGGGTTGAGTAATGATGCTGGATCTGGGTAGTGGTGTATGATTCGGTAATTGCTTTAATTGCCTTCTCGGTGTGGTTGTGGGTGAGAGGACCCATCCTTTAGCTTTTTTAGCCTGGTCATTTGCACTGCTGCTTTTCAAAAGGAAGATTCTAGAGATGCAGGACAAATCTCTTCTTGATGATCAAAAATACGATTCTATTCTTCTTGGAAGCAAGTGCCCCTCCTCCGCTGAACAGTTATGACTTTACCAGTCAAGAACAGCTCTGCCTGATTTGGAGAGTTAAGCCCCTAGATCCAACCCTATGCCTACTAAGAGTCCAGATCCCTGCTGGAGCTAGAGGAGGACAGATGGGAGTAAGCTTCCCAATCCCAATGGAAACAGCAACATTAACTCTAGTTCCTAGAATCCCCATTTCACTCCACTCTGTGGCTCTGGCCATTAGCATCCTCTTCCTTCCCTGTATCCCTGGATGATGGGGCTCAGCAGTGACCTGCACTGAGGAGCACACCCCATGGAAGAGTACAGAGACACGTAGAGGCGTGAGCATCTGGTAGGGTACAGGGTCCCTGTTTTGAGCTCGTAAGTTAACATATGAATAGATAGTTGGGCATGAGACTGCAAAATACACAGAGTTCCCCAAGAGACTGCCATGCCTGCACTTCCTTTGATCCAAAGGAGATATAAAGTATGCATAGGGGATAAGCACCCGGGTTTTAGAGCCAGGACTACATGGGTTCAAATCCTAGTTCTGCTACTTAGCCTGTCACCTTGTGCAAGTTATTTAACTTCTCTGTACTCCAGTTACCTCATCTATAAACAATCCTATAAAGCCCTATGGGGTTGTTTAGGATGCTTAAATCGATTAATGCATGTAACATGCTTATAACTGTTCCTACTGCAGTAAATACTTGTTAACCACTGTGATGATGATGATGATGGTAAATATAAAGGCTTTCTGAGTAAAGCAGCCATAAGATTGGCCTATGTATGTGCATGAACAGGTACACATGTGTGCTAGTATACACAAAATCCTACGACAAATCAAGGGGTGTGTGTGTGTGTGTGTGTGTGTTTTAAGCAGATAAGTGCACACTTTTCAGCCAGGTAGCACAGGGGCAGAGAGTAGTTCTCTCCCTGCCATGTGGGCAGTGGCCGGGTTGACGTTGACAGAGCTCACCACTGCCCATGCCCACACAGAGGGCAGCATCTGGCCCTGATCCAATAAGGAACAGGCAGATCTTAACTTGTTTTTGTTGTTGTTTTTGTTTTGAGCAGAGTCTCATTCTGTCCCCAGGCTGGAGTACAGTGGTGTGATCTTGGCTCACTGCAACCTCTGCCTCCCAGGTTCAAGTGATTCTCCTGCCTCACCCTCCAGAGTAGCTGGGACTACAGGTGCATGCCACCATGCCTGGCTAATTTTTTGTATTTTTAGTAAAGACAGGGTTTCATCGTGTAAGCCAGAATGGTCTCCACCTCCTGACCTCGTGATCTGCCCACCTCGGCCTCCCAAAGTGCTGGGATTACAGGTGTGAGCCACAGCACAAGCCGACTTGTTTTATGCTACAAGAAAAATGTAAAGATGATTGAGTTTTCAGGATTCTAATTTTGCTCATTAAAAAAATTTACTTTCTAATTTGAAAATCAGAACCTTTACCAGCTAACAGTTATAAACCAGGAATAATAAAATCTAGGAACCTGTAAACGATACAAGGGGTATGAAAGGTATCAGACGAGCGACTGTTTAGGTCTTTGGGTGTGGGTCTTATGGCCCACTGAACATGGTCACCTAACTAAGCCAAAGGGACAGGGAGAACTTGAGACAAGAATGGGGTCGCACCTCAGTCTTGCTCCATGGAAGTTCCCATAAAGATGAGAAAACACATCATCATGAATTTGGGAAACTTTGGTTTTCATCTTTTCTCTTGTCAGGCAAAGAATAAACAGAATTTGCAGTTGTCCAGTTACTTTGAGCCATTGCATCAAATAGATTCAATCCAAAGTAATTTTTTCCGGAAATTTTTTCCTTAAAACTTTTACTCCTTAGCAATGGAAATGACTGCAACGACAGTCAAACTCCCATGCTTCCTTAGAATATCCAGACATGTTAGACAAGAATAGACAGCTTTGGTTTTAATTTAAATATATGCTCACTTCCCCCTTTCCTTTCTTCATCCTTTGTCTTATCTCCATTTTCTCTCCTCTCTTCCTCTCCTCTTCCTGTTTACCTCCCTTTCCTCTTCCCTCGATGACATTTAAGAATCAGTGAAACCCTTCAAACACACCAAATAAGGATTTTTCCACACTACCATTTCATTTTATCTTTAAAAAAAAACTACAAAATGCAAAGCACCACAACCTATGAAAATGCCATGAAGCCCAGAAAATGCCAACCTTCAATTCCTCAAACAATAGCAGGCTCATCCAAGAGAAGGAATGTGCAGTTATACAAAGTACACACACACACACGCACACGCACGCGCACACACACACACGCACGCGCACACACACGCACACGCACGCACGCGCACACACACACGCACACACACACGCACACACACACGCACACACACACACACACACAAGGGCTGGGCTCTCAAAGTGGACAAAGGGGCAATTATCTGACTAATTCTGCTCAATGGTCAGACAACTGAATCATAGAGCGTCTTTTTTCTGGAAATACACTGAGTGGGCCCTCTTCTAAATCCATCTGGCCTTGCAAGGCATTTTCACTGGCATTCATTATATACAATTCTGTTCATAGTATATCCTTTTGGCTCTTCAAACTTTTTTCTTTAAAAAGATTTCAGCGTTTGTGCACACACGAAGCAGAATGCATACACACCGACATAGACACATAACAAGAAATGCAGACTTGATGATGACTACTGCAGTAATAATAACTAGCATTTATTGAGCACTTAATACCTGCCAGGTGCAATTCTAAGCAGGTTTATGTGGACTCACTCATTTAACCCTCATGAGAACCTATAAGAGACCTACGTGATTATACCCCACATTATTTGAGTGAAGAAATTGGGGCCCAGAGAGGATACGAGATGGATCCAATACCCTGTAGCCAGTGAGTAGAGAAGCCAGCTTCAATATCTGGCAGTTTCTCCCCAGAGCCTGCTTTTTAGCACTATGACACATAACTCTATGTGAATTGCCTGGCACATAGTAGGTGCTTAGCAAGAAAGCACCTACTTTCTGAATGGTTGGATGAAAAAATAAATGAAGAAAAAGCCACATGTATTAAAAACCTGACAGTCTCCCTTAAACAGCAAAGGGGACTCCCTTAGAGAAACCAGCCGAACAGACAGCCTAAACTTATTTGGACAAAGTGATCTGCCCTCCGGGCCAACTTTCCGGGGAAGGAAACCTCTCACCAGCTGTGCTCGTTCCAGTACTAACTACTGTTACCACCAGATCTCCACCTGACTTAGAGCCCAGCCTGCCTCCTTTCAAGCCAGAAATCACACTCAAACATATCAAAGATGTTTCTAACCAAAATACTTAGTTCCCTGGAATATTTTTCTCTGAAAACAGGTGTTTCCCAATGTGTTGATTCTGTGCCAGGATAAAAAACTGAGAAATTCAATAAATTACGTGGACATTTCTAAATCGCCAGATCTTTGGCATTCTATCGAAAACCTTTATAGGTGATTGACTAAAGTTTTGCTTTCCATCCAGATGTTTGGGAGTTGCACCATCATTAACCTGTTAGCAAGTGTTCATGCATTTCCAAGAGGCATAAGTGAATACCAAAAAGGAAAGAATAGCCCAGAATAAAACTGACCAAAGAGGACAGGGATAGCAGCTTTTTGACAAAACCATTCAAGCAGGCGGTATTCTGGGAATGGGTTGCTACTTTAGAGATCCATTAGAAGGTGGATCCAGCTCACAAGAGACTCATGCATTTAAAGACCTTTAAAAATCTCATACAGCTGTATCCTCAACTGCCCACCAAACTGTCCCCAATCTGATCCCTGCATGGAGGAGCTGATGGATCAATCCCAGGGTCCAGCACAGACAGCAGCTTGCCCACCATGTGGCCAATCCACCCTCTCCATACTGAGACTCTGGAAGTCTGCATGCCTGTGCATTTAGCATCTCTACATATTGTCAGTCCAAGCTGCGGATTCTGCAAAGCTTGACATAAAGCTGGTTTGCGACTTTGTACATGTACCCATGCTTGTGATTTAGTGCTCTGTCTTTTATCATTTCTCCTACTCCATTGCCTTTCCGGCTTGACTTTTTAAGCTATTTACAACTCCCTTATTCAGAGAATGCATAGCTATCTTTCAGTGTCTTGAACTGATGTACCCAAATAATTTTTCTTATGCAGGGTTTTCTCTCCCCTCAACTTAATTTATGTTTTAGTAAATAGGAACTTTAGTGGGGCGCAGTGGCTCATGCCTGCAGTCCTAGCACCTTGGGAGACTGAGGCAGGTGGATTACTGGAGGTCCAGAGTGCAAGACCAGCCTGGCCAACACAGTGAAAACCCGTCTGTACCAAAAATACAAAAACTTAGCTGGGTGGACTGGCGTGCACCTGTAATCCCAGCTACTCTGGAGGCTGAGGCACGAGAATCACTTGAACCCAGGAAGTGGAGGTTGCAGTGAGCCAAGATCATGCCACTGCACTCCAGCCCGGACTACAGAGTGAGATTTCGTCTCAAAAAAAAAAAAAAAAGTAACTTTACATTGTTCCATTCAGTAGTATTTAGGGTTAACACTTTCATCAAAGAGATCATGGCGCTAAAGGACTCCTTGCAAGGAACATTTGTTTACTCTTACGAGAAACCAGCTCTCCTTATGTGCAAGGAGGCTGCGTGCATGCAGGCATGCATGCACAATGTCCTCCTCGGTTTGTGCCTCTATGCTTCACTGCCCCATGTCAATGCCACTTGGTACTGGCAGGAAGAGCACAGTGAAACCCCAATGTGGTCAGCAGCTGACCCTCAAACTGCTGGAGATAAATCCAGGCCCTGGACCCTTCCTGATGGCCACTTAGTTGTTGTTTTGTTTTTTGGTTTTTGTTTTTAATAGAGGTGGGCCTCACTATGTTGCCCAGTCTGGTCTCAAACTACTGGGTTCAAGCAATCCTCCTGCCTCAGCCTCCCAAAGTGCTGGGGTTACAGGCGTGGGCCACCATGCCGAGTCCAGCAGGGCTGCTTCCTCCAAATTCTCTCTCCCATACACCCCTTCATCTCATAGCTGCAGAGGAGGCTTGTGGTGCTATTCACAAGTAAGGTTTGGGGGCTCTATTCTCCTAGAGGTGTGAGTTGGTGGGGAAGGAGGGTGGGAAACCAGGACAATGCCTCCCTATATTCCTGGTTATCTATTGTTTTTTTCTCCTTCTCTCTAATTCTCTCTACGTCTTCTCCCCGTTGACTAACAGTACTTGACCTTGAACTTTGGCCTCTCCCTTCACACAAGAATCTGTTACAAGGGGGACAGCACCTCCAAAGAAGCAGTCACCTGGCCTGACAGTCTTGAAGACCAGTAGCCAGAGGGGCCAGCCCATCACTCCACTCCTGGAAATAAATCCCATTGTATTTGCATTTTAATTTTCCACATAAACAAAGGCCCAGAGTACTCGCTTGGGCAGCATCACTGGACGGATTTAATTAGAAATGAAAAGTTTATAGGGCCCTCTTTAATGCGATTAATGCTCAGTTAACATTTATCACATTCAGATGCTGGAATCGCCTTTTCTAAGCAGCCACTGGCCATGAAATGAATTTCTCTCAACTTTTTTTGTACCCATCCTGGGAGGTCATCTCCTAAGGGAGTCTGCATGGCCTTCCTGGTTATCTCCCTGGGGCCAGGAGTTACCTGATCCTCAGAGCCAAGTTCAGGGGAAACAAGGGTGGGGGAAGAGGAAAAGCACATGTGCTGGGGAGATCAGGGGGGCGAAAGTGTGGGTGAGCATTGTTTCTAGAAGGAGCTGAACCCTAACCAGGGCTGTACCCTCTGCAGGAGCTAAGTGCTCAGCCCCAAACATGGGCTAAACGGCATCACAGCCCCTTCCTGATTAAAAAACAACAACAACAACAACAACAACAAAAAACCCTCCCACCACATACAGTCCATTTCTGTGGCCCAAAATTAGGCCTTAGTGGGGCCTGTCTGTGTTGATCACATCTGGCTCCCACTTCCCTCTTCCTGTCTTCTGTCGTCTCTCTTCTGCCCTCTCCTCGCTCTCATCTGGAGTCTGCTAGGGTTTCCCAGGACCATTGCAACTGGGGTAAGGAACCCGAGTCCCAACCCCTTCTCTCTGGCTCTCCTAGACTCTAGACAGTCACAGTCGGAAGGCTGCCTGCCCTAGTGTCAGCTCCTTAGAGAAGCACGGTAGAGTGGGGAACATGAAACCTCCATTGGTCCCTAGAGGAAGGATGGCCTTCCTTATCAGATTCTCCTCACTCTTCAATTATAGTTTACTGAGATTGGCCCCCTACCCTCAACCAGCCAACCTGAGGAATGAGAGTAAGGGACTGGGGGAAGGGAGCGAGGTATTCCCTCTGCAAATGATGAATGGAGGCCACTGTCTTGACCTTTGTCTCTACCTAAACACATGCTCCCTTTGAGGATGGCAGCAGACACACATGAAGCAACCACTTCCAGTCTCCTATAGCGACACTACACACTCCTTCCAGCCTGACCATCGAACGCAGCTTGACTCACTCATGCAGCAGAGCAAATACACACCGCTCACAAGTGTTCACATCCCCAAAGATGTGCATGTGCACAGACCAGATGTGTCGGGACCCATCAGGATGTCTACTGTCATTAAACCGTGTGCTCTCCAGCAAACATTCACCAACATCCCAAACAGGCAGGCCATCCAAGTGATAGCAGGGACTTTCATTCTGGGACCCAACAATCCCTTTAGCCAGAAGCCTTCTGAGTAGCAAGCCACCAACTCCCAGTTTGACACAACTGACTCCTTTTGAGAGCTCCCTGGGAGCCAGCGCCATTTAGACAGCTTCCCAGCGCATGGAAGCCAGGCTTAGCTAGATACCACCAGCACACGTACTCTTTCCAAAGCAGAACCATGCACAGAGGCTCCCAACACATCATCACCAACTTCTCTTGGGACAACACTCTAAGGCAGGCACCACTGCTTGCTCTCCAAAATTAAGATGAAAGCTTCCGGGAGAAGAGGCAGAATGAGGGTCTGGCAAGCCAGAAGCTGCCTGCAGACCCCTCATCTCCTTCAGCTTTCTATCACCTGCCTGCCAGGTATAGGCTGGGCAGTTGGGCCCAGCAAAGATCCCAGGGCCAAGAGGGAGCACCAGGATCAGGGAGAGCAGCCCTCAGTGCTCACTTGGGGGTGCTCGGCTCACGCTTAGGGCACGCTCACGCTCGGCTCACGCTTCTGTCCTCCCTTTCTGCCTGCTCCCCTCTCTCCCAGTCCTCGCCAATCCTTCCTCTCTGATTTCTTGACTACTGTGCCTGCAAGGTGAACACAGTTCCCCTCCAAACCTGCTGCCCTGCCTCAGCCCTGCCAGGAGCCACCACCGGTCCTGTCCCCTGGCTTGCTCTGTTCCCAGATGGCAGCAGAGAGAAATCGCTGTGGTTCAGGCAGGACTGAGGGTAGGCAGAGGAGGAAGTCCAGAGTAGCGAGGACAAAGGCTCTGTGTGGAGACGACTCTCTCGAATCTGGAACCCCCAGGAGGCAGGGGCCTCCCACCCTCCCTTGTGGCTGCTCTCCCACTCTCCCTCTCCAGCCTACCAGGGACCAGGCTGGAGTCTCTGCACTGCCCACCTGCCTTGCAGCCAGGTGGCGCACACACTCCCTCCCAGAAAGGGCTGCACAGCTCCAGCCAGGCCGCTTCCCCTCCCATGCCGCTTCCTTTGCTCCACACTATTCTCAGAAACCTGCTCGCCTTCCTCTTCTCCCTTCTCCTTCACCACCTCTGGGCCTCTCCTCAGGGCCCATAAGCCTGGACTACCAGCTGCCTGGGGCTCCAGCTTTCTCCCACCACCCCCAAGACCTTGCCAGGCCACCGAGGGCCCCGGCTAGGAGGAGCAGATCCAACTCCCCTTGTAGGCTCTGCAGTGCCACATCCTGCTCTCAGCCATGCGCTCCAATCCCCAGCAGCCCCGTCCAGGCCAAGGCAGCGCCCTTCCTTCCACCTCTCAGCTTTATTGCCTCCTGCCTCACTCTCCCAGCCATCATCCTCACTTTCTGCCCCTCCCTGCCCACACTCCACCTCTCCTCCCCACCCCACACCACCGCTACAGGGAGTCGTAATCTCTCCTCCACTCCCTTCCCCAGGAGCTTCTGGACTAAGAGACCCAGGAAATGCCCCATCCCCTCCTACTTGCACAGATGTTACTGCCCTAGTCTAAGGCAGAGAGATAAGTCCATGCAGTTAGGTCAACCAGGGGCTGCTGAACGCTGGCCCATGGACAGAATCAGACCCAAAGCTGTGTTTGCTCCGGCCAATACAGAGTTTGTAAAAGTCCAGCCTCCCTGCATCGCTGCCTGTAGGCCCAGCCTATGCATGTGCACCTGCTGTTTGCCCAGTTCTTGCCACTTTTCATCTCATGTTCTGGAGCCTCTCCCTCCTGGGGCCCAGGAGTCATTTGTGCTCATGACGCCTGGAGCCACAGCGTGCCTCCATCATGGCAAACCCCAGTCTGGACTTCCGGGCGCTGCTTTCCTTCCCTCAACATCCCTGCCATAAACCCGAACCTTTCTAAAATAGAATGGCACCTGACTCGCTCCCCGTGCGCTGCTCTCTTTTTTTCTCCCTCTTTCCTTCTGTCTTAGAAAACACAAAATCTTCCTCTCTTACCTGAGAGTTCCCAGCCTACAGGAGGCCTGCTCCCTCTCCAGCAGGGCCGGACCATTCTTCTTTAGCTTCCCATATCCTCAGCAGCTCCTCTGTGCCCAGCCCTCCTCAGGAGGCCCCAAGGCGGCTGCCTCTGCCATCATGCCTCACCGACACCCCAAGCCTTCTCCAGAGGCCAGCTCTGCGTTTCTCATGAACAGTAAGACTCTTCCCTATGCCCCTCACACCTGGATTACTGAGGAAAGACCTGCAGGCTGGCCCACCATCATGTCCCCGTGCTGTCACCATGCCTCCTACTGTGGGCCACAGCTCTGGGGGAAGGATTGTGCGGAGAAGAGCGTCTTCTTGGCTGCTTATGAAGTTGGTCCCTAACTAATCCTGCCAACGGGGCTGGGACCCAAGTGTCAAAGTGAGGATGGACAGCTGGTCGCACAGCTCTTCACCGCAAAAGTGGCATCACTGTAGCAAAGCCCCTCTTATTGGGGGTTAACTGGACTACAGAATGTTATGGTGCAAATAACTGAAGAAAAATGTGGCCCCATTTGCCAAGATTATGAAATGAGGGACCTTCAGCCTAGCCTTATGATCGCTGCCACCTCGCCCAATGGCTCAATGACTGCTCGCCAATTGATCTGATGGCCCAAGTACAAGGTGTCCAGCCTTGTCTGTGACTGCAGGTCATGTCCTGTGGGCCTTCTTCCCTTCTCTCCTCTTGGCCTCAGAGCCCTTTCACCTAAAAGCAGACATAGGTAGACACCCACCCACACACACAAATACACACACACAGAAGATAGCAACTTCTATACTTGCAAACCATCATGAATACATTCAAGCCATGCCTCCCTAGCCCCAAAACAAATAGCCTGTTCAATAGGAGAAAACCACCTCAACCCAGTAGTTCAGTGGTAGATAGAAAAACCAAACGTGATTTAATTTCTCATCTGTCTAATATTTCCACTTGTTAGCTGGGCATCAGTAGCCAACAGGCATAGCTGCACCTGAAGCTGCTTCCCCTGCATGAATCTGAGCCCTGGACACCTGGCTTCTGGAGGGGTGGGGGACATGTGGGAAGAAACAGCAGGGATGCCGAGAATTGGCAGGTCAGATGAGCAGCCCCTATACCGCATTCTTTTAAAGAACAGGAAGTGAAAAAGAAATTATTTTCAGCGTAGAGATGCTCCTTAACTTACAATAAGGTAATGGCTCCATAAGTTGAAAATACTGTAAGTTGGAAATGCATTGAATACGTCTAATCTACAGCAAGTCATAGGTCAGACTAGCCTCTCTTAAACACACTCAGAACACTTACAGTTGGGCGAAGTCATCTAATACAAAGACTATTTTATACCAAAGTGTTGGATATCTCATGCAATTTATTGAATACTGGACTGAAAGTGAAAAACAGAACAGCTGTATGGGTACTTGAAGTATGATTTCTATGGAACACATGCCACTTTTACACCATCATTTTCTTCTTAATATAAAAACTCCAATTCCAGGTAGACACAAGGAGGGGCTGAAGATAGACCTGAGTATTAAGAGACAACCTGAAGAGTAGCTATTATCAGAGACCTAAGAAGCTGGGAGCGGACAGTGGGGCTCCTTCATCAGTCCTGCTAAGAAGACTGGGAAGCAGGACCCCCATCCCATGTGGGCTCATAGGAACCCCCTTTTCAGAGGGGTTTTTTAGGTGGTGGGGAGTGTCATTAATCTTCCACACCAGTTACTACTATTGTTCCTCTTTCTCTATAAGCTGTGACATTCTAGTCTGCAAGGACATGCCATCACACATAGTCACACTGTCCCATGTGCCAGACAAGCCCATTTCCCAAATGCCATCCAAAACTCATGTTCCCTACCACCTCAACTCCCAACATTGCCGCACATTCCCTGGGTCTATTTTGCGCAGTAATCCCCATCTAATACCAACACGCATACGAAGCTACTGCTCGCCCCTCCCTAATCTCCCCTACTCCAGGCACCCCTGTTTCCCTTCTCTAGGGGCTGCTCCTGCTTGGCTCCATCTCTACTTGGCTAATTCCCCTGTGGCCCCTCTATTGAACTGTTGTGCTGTCCATTTCCCTGTGACAAGGGCTCTGGTTACAGAGTTATTGATTGGTTTTCATGCAGACAGATGGGCCCTTCCCGGGCTCCCATGGAAATCTCTGGCTGTATGGGCTGATTGTTGCCTCTCCGGGGTGTAGAATTGCACTGGAGACCACCCTCCACGCAGCCTCCTTTGCCCGGGCCATGAACGGTAATAAATGGAGGCAGCCTAAGCGATAATAAAAGCAATTGAGTAGGTTACCTGTGCAGACTCAAGATTTATACCTCTTCATATTTGATGTGATTGTTTTATTGAGTTCTCAGAACAGTTGAGATGCTATTTATTTATTTATTTATTTTGGGTTTTCCCTCTCTTTTCTTCTTTGTATCACTTTCTGAAATGCACCTGGAGCTGTTGTTAGCCCCAGCACCTCCTGTCTGCCTTTTCTTGAGAGTTGCCAGCTGAGGTGGGAAGACAGGGCGACCAGCCATCACTCTCACCAGAAACCCTTTTCGTGGCCCCAACACTCACAGAACCAGCCAACAGGGAGATAGTCAGACCAACAAGACTGTGGGCCAGGAAGCCCAGGCTAAAACAACTACAAAACAAAAATAGGCTTTTCAGGAGGACAACTTCAGTTCATTTTAAGGAATGAGAATTTCAACCATCACCCCTATTTCAAACGTTATTCTAATGATGGGCAACCTCATCGTAGGAGACTGTCTCTGGGAAAGGACAGGTGAGCAAGGCTTCTCCGACAGAAACTGGTGTGTTGGTCTGCTATTTACGGGCCCAATCTGCTAGGCTTAGGGCCACAGAAGGCAAGTTCTCTGTCCTTGTTTCTCCTACTCCTCTGTGCATAGAAGTCTTTTTCTTAACTCTCCAACTTGTCCTGGCTCTTTGCCATGAGACCAATAGCCCTGACCACCAAACAGCTGCAAAAGTATGGTGATGTGGCGGGCAGTACCACCCCTCTGGCCCAGCTTCATGCCCAGCCAGGTCCATGAGTCAAATAGGCAACATTCTGGAACCTGAGTTTCAGAGCAGGAGAAACAGACCATAGCCCTGAACATATATCTTCAACATTCCCTGGTCCAGGGTGAGTGGCGCCCAGCTTATTTGGAAAGCCTTTGAAGGAACAGCTGGTAGGCCATTGTCACCCCACTGCCTGACCCAAGGGGAACAAAGACCTGAGAATGACTCAAAGACCTGAGAATGACAGAAAAAGGGACACCCAAATGACACAGGATGGAATTCCTTAACACAGCCCTGGGTTGCCACTGCTGAGAGAATGAACATGCTCACCTAGAGCCAAACATGCTACGAGGGAGTATGGGTAATGGGAGATCGTCAGAAGTTGATTCCGGCAGGGTTCGCTCCAAAGATCTAGGGGAAGAGAGTGCCCTGACTCCAAAGAGTGTTAGGTAAGCTAAAAAAGTTAGGTGACACCCTTATTGCCATCTCTTCCCAAAAGAGCACCTTCAGGGGATCATCAGTAACCCTAGACTCTATTTGGGGTTTATGCCTGTTCTTTCAAAGGAGCCGTATTCCCTGCCTACAGTAACAGCCAGACCAGAAGACTCTGGCATATAATCAGGAAAATCCCCCCTGCTTAGAGAATTGCTCAGCGATATAACTAGGTGACTTTTTCCTTTTTCAGTAGCATGGGTCTCTCTCCACCTCTCCCTGCTCCAGGCCATTTCCCATACCAGGATTCGCTCTAAAATCCCCTGTTTATAAACACCCGCCCTCTAAGCAGCGGTGTACAAACCAAAGAGCTGGCAACTCCATGCTCAGCCATCGGTAACCCAATATTTAGAAAGATTCAGATAAATTCCACTTGCTAAGCAGCCCAGTCAAGCCTCAGGATTTTTGACAGTGGTCTGTGGGAGTGGGGAGGCCTTCCTGACCCAGTCCTCTGGTTCAGAGAGGCATTTCTGAGAATTTGCTAGTGGAGAATACAGGCTGGATGGCCACGCCTTTATCGCAACAGGATCAGAGAATGCCAAAACCATTTTTAAAGAATGAAAAAGCAATTTAGTTTATAATCATAACAGCATATTTCAAGTGCAGCGACAGCATCTGTTTTGGGGAGGAGAAGATGAAAAACCTTTGGCTCAGGTGGGTGAGCATTTGCGGACTTCTTTTCTTGCCAACCACCAGCTCATGCACAACCTTACTCATAACTGTTATGAAACACCCAACACAAGTGGGCAGGTCACCACCAACAAAGCTCTAACCTCAAGAACCACCAGTTCCCTAATGCACCACGCTTTCTGCACACAGGAAAATCTCCAGGCTCTTCCTACAGTGAGTGAGAATTCCCAAAACTGAGAAAAGGCAAAGTTCCTGATATAAACAGCACTAGCAGAAACATCCTGTTTTTATCAGACTTTTGGATGAAAAAAACAGACCTCAGATAAAGCTTACCTCTTCAGAGCAAACCACCTACCCCAGGTAGATTTCTCTAGCCCCAACTCAGCAGCACACTGGGAAGCCCCCAGAATTCTTTCCAAAATATGAACCATGAGAGGATTCTGGCCAAAAGTGAAATTGAGACTACTTTGCCCGCTCCTTGTAGACAAAGCCAGCCGTGAAGCCTCACTGTGGACCCAAGGTGTGGTTGGCGGCTTCCCCGTTCTTCTCCTCCTACTCCTTCTCCATCTCCAGCAACACCTGCCCACAGATAGCTATTTCTCCACACCCAAAGGAAGCCTGTGTGCCCCTCAGGTGTCAGGGCTCTGTGCTGGGCAGGCTCTGCAGCTATCATAGCTGACAAGCTGAGGCTACTCTTTCCCCACCCTCATCTCACTTGTGGTTCTCTTGTGGTCTACTTGGTCCTAATTCTGGTGGGTGCACCTCAAGACCTCTGGAGCTTGATCCTGGGGTCACCTGGCCCTTTCTCTCCATGGCTTTTCAGGATAGAAGCATTTCCAAACTTGAGCGTAAGCCAGCTTCCCAAATCATCTCAGCCAATGAGGGGTATGTGTTGTCGGGAGAAGGGACAGGGGGTGTTGACAGGGTTGCCATGCCTGACTTGTCATACCACTCCTCTACTTCATTCAAGAGAAACAGATTTCCTAAACCCCACATGACTTGGGTTTCTCCAAAGGCTTACAAATTCTATTACTGACAACAAGCATTTCTCATAAGTGTTCTGCAGAAGACCACCACCCAGTCCCAGCGACGCTGCGCTCAGCAGGGCCACTCTTGGCCCTTGGCTTGTTCTTCTCTTGAGATCTCAGGTCCAACTTACTCCCAGAACCAGCAGTCAGGCAAGAGGTTGAGTCTCTACATGGCTCATAAAACAATGCTTTGTCCCCTTCCCCTCCCGAAGTGCCGCTCTTCCCTCAGCCCAAAGCTGCCCCAGTGTCCTCCCCTGGCTTTTAAAGCAAAGGACTTATTTTTCTCCCAAACCACCTAGCATCTCTCTCCAGCTCCTTTGGAAGGTATCTGAATGTCAAATCACTATGCTTTCAATACCTGGCTGAGCTAGGCCCAGGGAGCTGGAGGGTTTTCGGAGGGTGTATAATTAGCTGATCAGTATTATGTTACCCTGTTCATAACTGAATAACCATTTTAATACAGATGGCACACACTGGGATAATTTCTGGGGTCGCCTCGCAATACATTACAGCACGAGTGTGGCACAGGGAATCTTCTTTAGCCAAGGTACATTCTACCAGCTAATTTTACCTGCTGTTTTCAGGATGATTTGGGATAATTCCATATCATTTACAAAATATTTAAAAAATCATTGATAAGTGTTGCCAGTTTCAGAATAAGGCACCATCTGAATTATTAGTTGTCCTGATGATGAGCTTATGAAGAATGCAAAGAATAACAAAGGTATGAAATGCTTAGCTCTCTTTTCATTTTGGGGTATCTTAAATTGGGGGGGGCAAGGCCGTGTGGGACTTGCTTCTGACTGGAGTGTGACTTGTGCCGGGACTCTGTGAATAACTGTCAGTTCATACAGTTCTGTGATCTTGAAGCCAGCCTGGGTTCCTGAGCCCACTGCTGCTTGTATGTTTTATAGCTACCACAGATAGGCATATTGGCACACTGGTTAGGGTGGATGTTTGTGCAATGTGCATATGTGTTCTCCCAGAGAGCACGCTGGAGTGGTTTGGAGACTAGGAGATCTAAATATCCTGTATGTCAAGCTGACTCAGCCCTGTGTTGTCCCCACATGTGTGCACCTGTCATCAGTGCAAAGACTTCAGCCTGGAGACAGGCACCTTAGGTGATCGAGGGTATCACCTGAGTTTCTGTCTCAGAGTCTGGAGTTTTCCCTCCCTGCTTGGCACCCCCTCCTTGTCCAGCTCCTCTACTCCCTGCCAGTTGCTGGCTGGTGGTTGGCATTTGTTCTGCAAGCCCAGATCCCAGAGCTTACAGGCCGGAAATTTGTGTGGAGCTGGCTAGCAAGACCAGCTCCTGGGAGGTGAGCTTTGTGGGGGCTGGCAGGGAGGGTGGGGGAGCCAGGACAGGCGGCTGCCCCTGGGTAAGGAGCAGCCTTTAGAAAGGGAAGTCTGTTTGGAGGGGATGAATAGACACTGGTCATTTTAAAGGCTCCGGCTGCAGGCTGTGATTGTCTCTAGATCCCAAGGCTGGATGCTCGTAATCTTGGAGTCTTAATTACCACAAACACTTGGATTCATTTCCAGGACGCCAGCGGGAGAAGCCTGGCAGGGAATACCCAGCCCTGATCTGGAGACAGCCCTGTCTGTCTGTCTATCTCTCTGCCTCACAGGTCCTCTTTCCCTGACCGAAGGATTTTGGCTGGGAGCAGGGAGAAAGGGCAGAGGCTGGAAAAAGAGCAGAGACTGGGTGTGGAACACCCCTGCAGGCAGGAGCCAGGAGCTGGAGTCCAGCCCTGAAGACCCGAGTGGCTTGCTCACCTGTTGATGGAAGAGACGCTGGGCACTGTGTCATTGTCACAGATGCCCTCAGCCAGGAGCCGGTCTCGGATCTCCCAGGCGAACATAGTCGGGTTCTGTCGCTTGTATTCAGCAATCTTGTCCACCACTTTGGGCGTCGCCACTTTGGGCTTGGAGCCACCGATAACACCCGGCTTGATGCTGCCTGTCTCGTAGTACCTGCGCCGGGAAAGCCGGCGGGGTCAGCCAGAAGCGGATGGTGGCGGGGCAGGGGGGCTGCAGGTTCCAGAGCTGCTGAGCCACTCTCCCGCCCACCAAGGCAGCAGTGTGAAGGGAAAAGACCCAGTGTGGCTGAGCCAACTTCCTGGGGGTGTTTGGCTAGGATGAGGAGTGCCATGGAGGAGGAGAAAAAGGGGGACCATCCCTCTGGGGAGATGGCTACACCAGGAGCTGGGTGCACACCAGCCCGAATAGGCACCCGTGGGTGTGAAATCTCAGCCTTTCATTTGGGAGCAGCGCTGCAACATCTCAGGGAGGCCAGAGCTGAGGCACAACCTCCAGCCTTTTCCTACTGGGCACAGAGCATCTATGGGAACCAGGACACGCCTGTCTCCCAAATGCTGCTGCTTCTCCTCTTGGGGACCCATTTTCACTCCACCCCATTCCTCTACTGTCTCCCCCACCCCATGTCTGCCTTAACTCCATTAGAAAAGTCATTCCTCCCTTTCCGAAGCCAAAAGCGGGATGCCTTCTCACCAGGGACCAGAAGCACGACAGGCACTGGGTGACCCTGCTCCACCTTCGCTCCTGGGTCTTTGGCCACCATCTGAACACTCTTTCCAAAAGACGCACCTCTCCAGACCCCTTTGAGGACCTCCCTCTTCCACTTGGCATTGGATTTTTAGCCAAGTCCTGGGGCTGGAGACCCAGGACTGGCCGGGGAAGTAGGCAGGGCGTCTCCCGGGACAGCTGCGAAGCCCTCACCTGCCCAGGATTTTGCTGACACAGCCGTGGCTGACCCGCAGCTGCCGGGAGATGTCACAGGGCCGCACACCCTGGTGGGCCAGCTCCACGATGCGCTGCCTCACCACGTCGGGTAGGGGCCGGCCGTTCACAAACACCCCCCCGAGCTGGTTCACACCCCCGTGCCCTGCTGGGGAGAGACAAGAAAAAAACACAACACCCCACACACAGCAGGGACCGGCCATTAGTCAGGGTCCGCGGCCCGGGACGTGCGAAGGAAGCAGGCAGGGCGGAAGGGCATGCTCTCGAACTTGAGAAGAAAGGTGGTGGACCCCCACGACCACGCGGAGGAGTGGGGACTGGAACCCCCGCCCAGCTGTAGAGACGCGGAAGTGCGGGCGCTGGGCAGAAAACTGGGGGCTGGGCGAGAGGAGGACTCAGGCCGTGCAACGAAAGGTAGAAAGCGAAGGGAGGACTGCAGAGAAACCGGGCGACAGAAAAGAGGGAAGAGGGGGAGAAAAATGGCAAAGGGGAATTCATGCCAGCGGAAAGAGTGTTAGAAAGCGAGGAGAGGAAGGGCCCGGCAGAGGATGGGATCGTGCGAAGCAGCATCCCGCCTGAGCCGCAGGCAATCAGGGAGCTGTCCGCCCTTTCGGGGCTTGGAGGTGGACGATATGGGAGAGTCGGGGCTCGGCTGACTGTTCATCCGAGCTCCCATCACAGAGAGGGGATAAGTGCCTGACACACACACACCCCTTTCCTCTCTGCCTCTTTCCTAAAAAGTATTAAATTGTAATCGCAATTTTTCTACCTCGTATCCTGTCTTGTTTATTTTAGATGGGGAGTTTTTCTAATGTTATTTATCTGTAGGGGGGCGGTGTCTCCTCCTCACCTCCTTAGTATCTAAAGTGGAGAAAGGAAGGCGGAAGAGGCAGGGGCCTGGGGTCTGCTGCGCTCAGAGACCCGGAGGCAGCCGAGAGCCGCTCCAGGCAGCGGGCGGAGAATGCCGGCTGCTTGGGCTCGCCTGCCTGCCTGCCGCACCGCGCAGGGCTTAGTTGGGTCCCACTGTCTCGCCCGGGTGGCACGGCACAGGCCGTGCCGGCGGGTTGATAACTCTCGGGGCTCCCTGTGTAGCTGGCCCAAGCCCGATTCGCGTCGCTTTGACTCCTCAGACCTCAGCAGGTTCCCAGGAAACTGAGCGGCTCGGGCGTTTGCTCTCTCGGCCAAGAGAAGGGCACGGGGTTTCCAGCCCGGCTCCAGCGTGGGCTCCCGATCTTGGAGCCTAGGCGGCCACCGGGTGCCAGGCCTGAGGGTGCTTCCTGGTGCCCCATTCTCCCTGGCCTACAGCAGTCTAGAAATCCTGCACCCAGAGCGATCAACCCGCAGCCGCAGTTACTGAGCAATCCAAGCGTGGAGACTTCTAGCGGCCGAGTCGGGTCGGCCGGGGCCCGCAACCTGCAGCCCCTGCCCCGCTAGCCTCACGCGAGTTTCGGAGAAAGCGGGGACATTTGTGACCCCCTCATTTCCATCCCATCCCTTTCATAGGGGGGACCTAGAGCAAGCATGGGTGACACCGCTGGGGAAAGGCCTCTTATCGGGCTGCTGGGAGATACTGGCACCTCTCCTTTTACCTCCGTGCCCATCCCTTTAATCTCCCTATCTCTAGCCCCGCTCCTCACCCCTCCCCTCCCTCCAAACCCCAACCATCAATAATTTAGGCCCCGGGAGAACTCGCGTTACCGGTATGAAAAGGCGGCAGCTGCGGGCAGATTAAAGATGAATAATTCAGCCTCCCCGGGCTCCAGGCCCGGCCCCTCAGCCCCAATCTAAGGGGTGGGGATGGGAAGGGGCCAAGACGGAAGTCCAGGGCTGGGAGACCGCCGCGAGCCGGCGCTGAGTCGGGCCTGGAATGCGCCACTGCCGCCGGTACCCACTCGGGCTGCGGTATCTCACCCGCCAGTGAACCGGCCAGCGGGTCCGCGCTGCGGCTGTCTCCCTCCGACCACCTTCCTCTGGGCAGTGCTCCCCTTTGGGTTTCAAATTGGCTCCCCGTAGGCAGCCAGGACTCGGGCGGATCCCCAGCGGAATCCACAAGAAAGGAGAGCGAGAGCTGTGGCAGCCGGGCCGCGAGGCCGGCTGGCTGCGCGAAGACGGCTTGTGGACCCGGTTCCACTCCTCCCGAAAAGGAGCGAGGCTTTTCGGCCGGCTTGCCGAGACTGCGGCGGCCTGATGCCTTCGGCGTGGCTTTCCTGCGCTTGGAAATTACTTAGGAAAATATATTTTATCCCAGGAGTATTTTTAACTCCCCACCCCACCCCGTAATGCTAAATATATGCTTAGGAAAAGCACAGCTCTCCCTCCTCGCCTCTCTTGTCCTAAGCACAGGTCCAAGCCAGATCTAAAGTTTCCTTGTGAAAAGTTACAAATGATCCTTAATTATTAATCTGCAGACAGGGAGGAGTTTACTATTTAGAATTTTATCTTTTTAAAAAAGCCTGCAAAAAAATTTAGGAATAGTTTTTCAAGCTAAAGACTGGTATAAATTAAATTCAAGTTTCATTAAAATAACTCTCTCTTTTCTCCCCTTCTCCCTTTTCCTCTGTAACATTGTTTCAACTTTCTTTTTTAAATTTCCTTTCCCTTGTTTGGATTTCTCTTCCTTTCTCCCCAGCTTTGGCATTTGCTTTCCTTTTGTTCTTTCCCCCTCATTTTTTGCTCTTTGCTGACCCCCTGGCCATGTTGTTGGCTGCAGGATCCTCAATGTGGAGTGGGAGGCTAGGCGAGTAGCCTCCAGAGCTGAGAGCAGAGCTGCACTCTGCCGGGCCCACCTGGAAGGCTGCGCTGCTCGCTCTCTCCCTGACTTCGATTTCTTCTCGGAACCCCTCTTTGTTTTTAGAGCATCTCCCAGGCAGAGGCAGGGAAAGATGACCATCGCGTCTTGACAACCTCAGATTCCCAATGTGAAGGGAAGGGGAAGCTCAGGGAAGTGGGGTGGGAAAGAAAGGAAGAGGAAGGAAATATTTCAAACCATCTCACAAGAAGCCTCGGTTGGGCTGGAAGGGCCTGGAGATGCTGAGAGATGAGGGTCAGAAGGGGGCACCCCACCCCCATGCTCGTCTGCCCAATTGTCCTGACACTGAGGCTGACCACTCTTGGAGTCTCCTGAACCCCACAACTCTTGAGTTTGAGAAAGACAAAGATGTGGGGAGAAAAGACAGGGAGGCAAACAGAGGAAGAGAGGGAGAGAGAAAAGAGAAAACACAACAAAACAACACCCCGAAAACTGCCTGCTAATTTTCCCCCAGCACAGGGCAAGAGGCTGACTAGGGAGAGAGCGGCTGGAACCAGGACTCCGGAGCTGTGGATCCCATGACCTAAGAAGGAGCGGATGGAAGGAGCAAAGGCAAGTGATAGGCACAAGGGAAGGTAGGAAAACAGGCAGGCAGAGAGGTAAGCATGGGTGACAGAAGGCAGGAAAAGAAGCTGGAGGCATTAGAAACACCAGGCAAGGTAAAGAGGAAGAACGAAAGGAGGGATCAGGAGAAGCCAGGGTGGCCTCCAAGATGGGACCTGAGTGCGGGGGGCCTGGGCCACGCTGGAACTGGACAGGGTTGGGAAGGACAGCCCCGAGCCGGGACAAGAGCCGGGCGCCGGTACTCACGGTGCATCGCGGAGAAGGGGTCTGCTTTGCAGTGCATATCCATGGGGAGGCAGAGGAGCGGGAGCAGCGCGGCCGCCGCCGCCGTGTCGCCTCGCAAACTCAACTTCAGGACTTGAGGAGAAAAGGGAGGGACGGTGGGGGAGGGAGGGTGAGTGAGCGCCCGGCTGCTGCGGGGAGCGCGGGGGCGAGGGGCGCAGTGCTGAGCTCCCCGCTGGGGCTCCTCCGGGCTGGCGGGAGCTTCCAACCGCAGTAGCCGCAACTTGCCACCGTTGGGACTCGGGGCTGGGCGGTCAGCAGAGTGGCCCCGGGGCGGTGGGCCGGGCTGGGGGGCACTGGGGGCGCATGGCTCGTGCGGCGACTGCAGCCAGGGCTGAAGCCGGGCGGGGGAGGTGACTCGCTCAGCTCCCCTGGAACCTGGTCATCCAAGAGGCGGTTGTCCGAGAGCGCGCGGGGCGGGGGCGGCCCGAGGGCGCCGGAAGGGGAGCCGGGCCTCTCCAAGTGCCGGCGAGTTGGCGAAGTTGGCAGAGAAGTAGCAATCCCGGGGATGTCCGAGAGGGCGCCTGCGGGAGGGGAGCGGCGCGGGCCGGGCCCCCGCCCCTGGAAAAGGCTGGCGCGAGGCGCCGCGGCCGAAGGGCCGGGAGGGAGGGAGGGAGGGAGCCGAGCTGCGCTGGCAGCCCTGGGCTGGCCCCAGGTGGGTTGCGGCTGCGAGAAGACTCGGCCGGAGACTGGAGCCTGGGCTCCCGGTGTGTGTCTCTCTAAAAGCTGCAAAGCCCCCTCCAGACCCGCTCCCCCTCCCCGCGCCGGGAGATGGATGACTTGTCAGACAAAGGCAATAGATTCCACCACTCTGTGATTCGCCAGCGCCGGAGCCCCGAGCTTCGGCGAGGAGGGCCCCGCGCCTGTCACTCCGGTGCCCGCAAGGGGAGGGCAGAGGAGGGGGAAATGGGAGGGAGGGAAGGAGGGAGCAGCGGGCGCAGGGAGAGGGAGGGAGGGGAGCGGGCCGGGGGAGGGGGAATGGGAGCCCAGGATTAAAACTACACTGAGAAACGAAACTCGCCGATAAGATAAACGTTAGATAAGGATAAAGAGCGGCCAGTCTAATGAATATTCAGGTAACGACAGAGGGCCTCGGAGCGCGCTGCGCTCTGAAGGCAGGCTCTCAGTTCTAACTCGCCCAGCCCTGCAATCCACCGGCCAGTGCCCGCCTGGGCCAGGCGGCCCCGGGCCCAGTCCGCATTCCTAGCCCCAATCCCACCATCCTTGGCTCTGAGTTCCCTTACGTTCCTTCCCGGCTCTTTCTCCCTCTCTTTCTGGTTCTTCCCTTTGGCCTTTCCCTCCGGAGGTACCTTCCCACCCATGCACCTCCCCCACTTCTCATTCCACGGAAAAGTGTCCAGCTGTTTGTCTTGTCCTCTCCTGTCCCACGCGCGACTGCGTGTAGGGCCTCCCCAGTTCCCTTGCCCACCAGGTCTGGGCAGTCCAGACGCTTGGTTTAGAATCGAGCTGGAGACCTCCGGCGAGTACCCACCTGCCTGGGTGGGACCCGGCGGAAGGCGGGAGAGCAGGGGGACTTGGTTCCTGAACCCTCGGGTGGCTGGGGAGGAGGCCAAGGGAGGGAGACAGTGCGGAGGGGCAGGTCGCCGGCGGCAGAGAATGCGGGAGACGAGGCTGGCTCTCCCCGGCTGGGGAGAAGAGGAGGCTGCGCAGGCGGCTGAGCGCCGCCCGCTGCTAGCTTGGCGGATCCGGAGCGAGCGCAGGAGGCGCAGCGCGGGGCCGGCCCCACTCCTGACAGAGCCTCCGCGGCTCTTGCCGTCACTCGCTCCCTTGCTCGCTGGGGTCCGCTTGCACGCACCAGGCAGGAGAAGCCCTTTGTCTCCTAACTGGTTAAGTACAGAATATCCGGGAGATCTTTATGAAATATTTTCCTTCGTCTCATAAATCATCTTGGCACTTCAGCTGATGTTTTAACTCTCTCTCCCTCCTTCGCTTCCTCCCCCCCGCTACCCTGGGTCTTCGAAAGGGCGGCTAGGCGAAGCCTGTGCCGCCCTCCTGCAGCCCGGATCCGAGGTTCCTCCAGACCCTGTCTGCAACTCCGGGCGCCCCGCGGAAGCGCCGCGGGCTCGCGCTCCTCTCCCTCTGGCCGGAGCCTGGGCGGCAGATTGGATGGGGAGAGGTGCACCTGCCTGACTCAGCCTGACTACTACTACCCAGGTTTTCGGGACGCCCTTATTCCTCACTCAAGAGGAGCTGAGGTCAGGCTCAGTGGGACGGGGTTCTGAGCCTCTCACTCCTGAGGGGCCTGGGTCCACCGGGATCCTGGCATTTGCCCTCCCTTTTGTATCCTCCAGAGCCCGATAAACCTAATCCACCTGCGGAGTAAAGTCTGGGAGGAAAAAACTCCTCCCCGCCTGCCCCTCCCAGCCCACCACCCCACTTCCCTTGGGTGGCTAGGCAGGTTGGTTCCCTTGGGCTAGAGGTTGAAGGCGAAGGGCCCAGCCCCTAAGGTCAGTCTCTTCCTCTCGAGGCCTGCAGATGGCGCTCCCGGGTTTGCTTTGGCCTCACAATCCCACGAACCCGCACTAACTTCGCGTAGGGAGCGAAGAAGGAAAACAGTCCCGGCAGCCTAAAGAGAACAGCTTCCAGCCTAGAGAGCAAGGGAGCTCACGTAGTATTAGCCAGCACAGCCTTGGCTTTACTTCTGGGAAGTAATTAACCCAAAACTGGGGTGAAAGGAACGTTGAGAAAGGGTCTTTAATTAGAGGCGTTCGGAACTAAAGTAACCCTTGCCCCAGGTCTCTCCATGTTGGTCATCCAGGAATTTGTCCTCGGGCATCTGAACTATTGGAGGCTGTGAGTAGAACCACCCCCCTTCCACACAGACACAGATTTTTCTAGAACCACTAGACAGATTCCTATGTTACAAGTACCGTGAAATGTGGGTGCCCACAACCATTTTCACATGTTGGGCCGGAAGGATTTTCCATGTTGTAGAGAAGGGGACTTCATGCACCAGGTATGCTGGAAGTTGTTCCCACACACCTGTCCTTCACCTGCACCCTCTGATGAGTCAAGACCCTTCCAGTAGTCTGATTCCCAGGTAGCCCCTGCTAGCCCAGGCGCCCCCCTGCTCCTGGGACCCTCTCCCCAGCACCGCACTAGCTGGACACTCACCCTCCCCCCACAGGCCGGCTTCTGGCCCCTTCCTCCTTAGCTCCAGCCCATTCCTGGGTCTAGAAAGTCAACGAGCAATGCTCCCTAGTGATTAAGA
Source organism: Sapajus apella (assembly GCF_009761245.1). Lineage (NCBI taxonomy): Eukaryota > Metazoa > Chordata > Mammalia > Primates > Cebidae > Sapajus > Sapajus apella. Next base: position 4,281,003 of record NW_022436953.1, on the reverse strand, counting down.
ACCCCTTTTCGCCAAAGCTCTGCTTTCTAGGGCTCCAGGAGGAAGGGCTGGCCTTTATTCAGTCACTGGCCGCTCGTCTGACTCCCCCTCTTCTGTTCTCTTTCTTCTGTAGAGTCTAGAAGTGGGGTGGGGGGGAGCAAGAAAGAAAAAAAGGGAAGAAAGAAGAGGAAAGGGGAAAAGAAAGAGAAAGAAAGAAAACAACCCAACCCCAAACACTACCCGGGCTCCGACCTGTCAGGGTTGGTTGCTTTTCCCGTCTGCCTCTAAATGAACCTTTTCTCTCTGGTGTTTTCAAAGCGGCCCTTCCACCCCCCAACCTAGGGGCATTTACACTTCAAACAAGGCGCCCGCCTCCCTGCGGAAATTTAAAGGCAAATAAACTTTTGGGGAGTTGCTCTGATACCCATCTCGGGATCTGCTTCATTAGCCGCCTCTGTGCATCTGATCTGCCCAATAAATCTTCCTTGTGGATCTCAGCTCCTTTGCCTTCTCGGCTCCCTTCCCTGCCAGGCTTGCCCAGGCGCCTGGCGGCCCCCAGACTTGCCTCCGCCCTGCAGGCCGAGCTACTGCCGGCCTGGCTGTCCCACTGGGCCGCGCCCGCTCTGCCTGGGCATAGGTGTCGGGGTGGCGGATAAGCACCCCACACCTCGAATGTCCCCACGCACCGGCGCCCCAAGCCAAGCCGAGCGCAACTCCTGGGCTCTCAAATGCGTTTCTGGGCGTGTTGTGAGAAAGTGAAGTGCCGGTGTAGACCCAGTCCGCTGCCACTCGCTCCCGCTCCCTTCCAGAAACGCTTTCACCCGTTTTCCGGTTTCCAGTTCCCTGGCCCGGGTGTTTTCTGCGGTGGCGAGAAAAGGCAGAGGCGTGGCTGCCTCCCCCACCCCTGCAGGGCCCTGACCCGGGGTCCAGGCTCCCGGCCTCCAGCAGCTTGGGAAGGCGGCTGAGCCTGGGTGGGGAGGGCGGGGGCTGCAGGAGCATCCCAGCCGCGCCCCTCCCCCGTGGCCGGGACCTGCCTTCCTCCTTCCACTTCCCGGGGAGCGGCTAGGGGAGCTAGGGATTTAGAAATTCCGAAATTAAATGCATCTCCCCAGGAAATGCTCCCCACAGCGCGGACCAAATTAAACGCATTAAAGTTCAGGGGGGAAAAAGCTGTTTAGAACCAAGGGGGGAAAACTAGTCCGAAGGGAAGAGAAGCAGAAAGGAAGGAGGGGAGAGAGGGAGAGCAGAGCTGCAGCTTCGCAGCCGAGCTTCATTTCTGGATTATTCCCACTTTTGAAAGTCAGTACCAAAAAGGAAAAAAAGTTCTGACAACCGAACTCCAGGGCCGACCACCGAGGCTCACTCGCCCTCTGGGTCCCAGTGCACCCCAGGGCGCAACCCTCCGCGGTCAGATCTCAGGCAGCCGAAGCTCACACCCCGGCCTCCTCTGCAGAGAGGCCTGACCGGCTCCTGCCCGGCCCTTTCCCCCTCCTCTTCCCCATTCTCTCCCCGCCCCTCCCCCCTGGCCCTCTGGTCACGTTGGAGGACGGCTTTTTTTTTTTTTGGAAGAGCTTCTGGTACAATATGGAGCACCATGGGCTGCAATTTCACACTCCACAGCACATTCCCCCTAAAGCTACTTTGTTTTTTTCATCTAAGACCCCCTAATTTCTGCTTCCTCGCTCCCTCCCTCCCTCCTGCTCTCACTCTTCTTTTCCTGCTTTTGTTCCCAATATTTGGGCTCCCCGCGTGAAGCCCGGGGGGCCTGACTCCCAGCTGGCCCCGCCCCCTGGGTCTGTTGGTCCTGTGGAGTCCAGGCACACTTGCTGGGCCTTTATCCTCCAGCACTCCTCCCCCTTTAATCTAGCTTCCCCTCACAAGAGGTCCTCGCGATCTGCCCGGCCCTTCACAGGCCCTTTGAGGCCCTTCACAGGCCCTTTGAGGAGCAATGACAATGCAAGCCACTTGGCCACCAAAGCTGCCTCTTAGTGGCACGGGCCAGCCAGGTGGCTGCTGTCCATGGGCCACTCTACTAGGAGGCTGAAAAAATAGTGAAGCTGGGAGAAACCCGGCCAGCAAGTCTAGAGAGTAAGAGCGAAGGTCCTGTCCAACAGAGAACAAGCTTCAAGGGCTAGGAGCCCAGTGAGGCCCTGGTACTCGTGGCTCAGAACTCGACACAGCCTTTACCCCCTCCCTGTTACCCATGGTCCTCTGCACAGCTAAAGGGACCACTCACCCCACAGCCTTCAGGAAAAAGTGACAGCCACTACATACATAGTCCCTTTGCTTCTTTGAGCCTCAGTTTTCTCACCTGTAAAATGGGGTTGATTACGCCGGTCTTGACTACTCCATGGAGCACATCAATAGGGATCTTGCACCCAGGCATCTCTCTAGTAGAGGATGGAGTAAACGCCCAGCTTTCTGAACTCTTACCCTTCCACAAGGAGGTAAAGGAGGGATCTGAGTGCTTAGACAGGGCAGGAGGTGGTGTTTTCCACCCAGCTTCAGTCCTATAAAGGTTACTGGGGATTCCTCAGCTCACAGCTTTCCTGTTTTGTTTTGTCTGTTGCCCTTTCCATTGGCTATGCCACACCCTGTCCAGGTTTCCCGTTCTCTCAGTCTAGCCCTCCTGCCACTCCTCCATTCCCACTTCCTCCACCACCACCCCCAACTGCACCAGCGCAGCTGCTAGAGGGTCGGTTAAATTCCTCACTGCCCACCCCCAACCATCACCACCAACAGCCAGGTTAATTGTAGCCTCCAGGCGCAGTCCTCTTCAGCCAGTCCGCCAAAACCATCGGGAGGAGCTGGCCCATTGGCGGAGATCTAGGGAAGGAAATCCCGTCCGGTCCGGTTCCAAACAAAGAAAGTTGGTCCTCCCAGGACCTGCAGTTAATCAGTCAAAGCCAGACGGACAGGAGACGGTGGGGAGAGGCCTGCCTGGGAGGAGGCTTGAGGGAGGGAGAGACAGGAGGGGAAGAAAGAGGCCTTAAGAGGGCCTGGGGTAACTGAGAAGGCACCACCCGTCTCTGGAGGGCCTGAAGAGGCTGGTTTGTGCGGAGCCGAAGTCCCCACCTGGCCAGCTGTCCCCTCCCCTCCTCCCCTAGGCAGGGCGAAAGAGTCGGAGGGAGGCTGAGAGTTGGTGGCGAAGTAATGATTAACTCTCTTAGCAGCCCGGCCCGAAGCCCGCGGCCTCATCGGGCTGTGGTCGAGGGAGACAGTGCAGGCTGACCCAGGACGTCCCCGGCGTTACCGCCACCGTCATCGCCGCCGCGACCAAGGGACCTACAGAGGGTGGGGGCACGCGACAGCGGGGGCAGCCGAAAGGGAGCGGAGTGCAGGGCCAGGGGAGCACACTCCAGAGGTGGGGAGACCACAGGGAGCGAAACAGCCACAGCTGAGATACAGGAAAGGAAGGGGCCCCGCGGGTGAGCGGTCGCGGCCGGGCCGCGCTGGGGAGAGTTGGAGAGGGGCGGGAGGACCGGGCTGAGTTTCCCGGAGTTGCGAGCAGGCACCAAATCTACCGCCTCGGATCCATCCGCGGCGCACCCGCCCTCTCTTCCTCCTCTCCCAACAGCTGTGTGGATGTGAGGAGCGGGTGGAGAGCGCGCCAGAGCCGGGAGCTGGTAAGGCAGGGGGACCCGCCAGCGAGACCGGGAGGCCAAAGGGCAGGGCCGCCGGGGGGGGGGCAGGCTGCGAGGTGGCTGGAGACAAAGGATTCGAACGCTAGGGAGAAGGAACTGGGGGCGAGAGCGGCTGGCTGAGACAGGAAGAGGCCCGACGAAAGAGGCGTCTTGGGACCCGCCTGGGTTTGTCCACTCCTGCCGCCTCTGCCCACGTCCAGCCTGGAGCCTGGACGTCCCGGGGATTCCTGGCCCGCGGTCTTGGGGCTGCGGGGGGGGGGTGGGGGGGGGGGGGGGGGGTGGGGGGGGGGGGGGGTTCGCGCGCACGCGACGGTTTAGGCCCGCTGGGAAAGGGAGAAGGAGGACCCTCGCTGTAGGGTGAGACCCCTGCCCCAGGCGACTGCCAGCCTCTGCCCTCCAAGATCCAGAGCCGTCCGTTCCCCGAACTTGAAACAAAAGAGCTGAACAGAATCCCTCAGGAGCCAGGACAGGGTCTCTTTCTGGAAAAAAAATGCTTTGGTTTTGAGACTTTAAGGGTCACCTGCATCCAGAATTATTTCATAACTTTCTGTAACTGTTTCTTTAAAAAGAAAAGCTGCAAAGTAAATCATGGAAAGAAAAAAACTCAGGTCCCAGGGGTTCGCTCCACCGTCTAGACCAGTTGGGAGGTCTAGACCCGCTGATAACGAATACATTGAAGAAACTGTTGGAGGAAGGAAACCCCTTTCAATTTCTGAATCAATTAAGGGGAATTTCTGATGTGTCTCTTCGGGGGCTGAGCGTCTGGATAAGTGGATCGTGGGAGTGCGCTTGAGTGTTGTGAGGGTGTGTAAAAAGTGCGAGGGGGTGGCGAAGTGTGTTTAGGCAGACGATAGTGTTCCAGGCGGGGCTGAGATGGGAGCTCGGGACTCTTATCCAGCACCTACCCCTCCCCCCACGCCCCCCGCCCTCTGCTGAGGCTGCTCCGAGGCCAAGGCCTCGGCAGCCTCTTCCAGCGGGGCTGCCAATCAATCCTGCAGGTCAACACAGCAATTAATAACGGGGTGAGGAGGCCTGGCAAAAGAGGGCCGGGAGGCGTCAGGCTGTGTCTCCCCCAGGCTCTGAGGGCCTGGCGCCTCAATGGGGAGAGGGAGAAGTCTCCCAAGGTAGACAGAAACCTGGGAACTCGGTGCAGGCTAGGGAGGGAGCTCAGGGCCCCAGAAGGCAGAGACCAGCGTCAGAGAGCCAGAGACCCGGCTGGGACAGGGCAGCCGAGAAAAAGGGAGGACATCGAATAAACTGCTTGTTTTTATAAGTTCTGGGGTATAGGCAGCGATCGCTGAAGACCACCATTGCCATAGTTGTTGATTCAATCCCCTTCCTCCTTCCCACGCCCTTTCCTGATGGTTTTCGCTGCTCCAGAACAGGCTCAGCCAGACTAAGTAAAACCCGCATCCTTCGCAAACCCGGCTGCGGGGCAGTTGCGCCGCGGTATCCGGCAGGCACGCTTGGTCACGCGCGTCTGTCATTGTCATTTTAAACTAGTCGGATGGGGTCCAAAAGGGCTCTGGGGCTGTCTAGGGGAGGCAGGGCCTCCCGGGAGTTGTGACCCGGCCAAACGCGGCTACCGAAGAGATGAGAGAGGAGGTGGTCAAAAGAGAAAGAGGCAAAGAGAGAAGGCGGCTGGGAGGGCAGAAGACTCCGCAGCTCTGCTTGGTGGGGCCTCCTCGAAGGGCGTTTTTCTTCTCTCGGACACAGCCTTGTCTCCTGCCCAGCGCCGCAGCTCCTCCCCACCTTTCCCGGAGCTGCTGCTGCCTGGAACACCAGCCCCGCACCGGTAAAGGCGGGAAAGGAGGGAAGGGAAAGGGAGCGCGGTGTGGAACCGGGCCTCCGGCCGCAGTACCACGCGCCCCAGGGGAGCGTCTGCCCTAACCCGCCAGGCACAGGTAGGCGCAGGCGCCCCTGGGTAAGTGAAGAGAGCCCTGGTGTCCTCTGGAATTTCCTGAGCGCCAGGAAATTTGGAATGAGGACCCTGACAGGCACTCAAGGTTGCCCCTCATCACACTGTCTTCTCTTTCCCGAGTCTTGGAGAGGGGCCTAGGGGCCTTGCTGGGAGACCTGCTGGGTCTGGGAACCAGGTTCAAAAAACTCAGGCCTCAATGCAGGCAGAGCCCTGCCCGGAGGGAAGATGGAAAAGCGGGAGTCTCAGGAGCTTGAGCAAATGGGACAGGGAAGGAAGGAGGGGTGGGGCTAGGAGGCATCGAGAAGCAAAACAGATTCAGAAAGAGTGAGGGAGAGAAAGCCCTGTGCAGGAGAGGAAGAAAGGGGAGAGAGGTTCCCAGGAAGGCCCAGACGTTAGGTCTGTCCTTGGGCTGAATATTTATACGGTCGAGGGGGTGCACAGATGGGCTCTCAATTGAATTCCATCTTCAACACCATCAGAGATTGATTTTGTACTCGCTTTTAATTTTGCCATAATTAATTAGATCATTACAACTGTTTGCTATTGATCTCCCTACTTAAACCTCTGGTGCAGAGGGTCTGCCCAGAGCCCTAAAAGCTCAGGTGGCCACAGTTGACACTCCTGGGGGTTCAGGTTTCCTAGTGGGGACGAGGCCTTAGGAGGGGAATTGGGCAGAGCCCAGGGATTAGGTCGAGAAGCTAGATCAAGGGTAGAGCTGGGGGTGGGACCTGGGTTATCAGCTGAATCAACTGGAACCTGAACTGGGGGAGGGGGGAGCAAGGAATGAGATTTGGGAAAGGTGAGGAGTGAGGAAAAAAAAAACAGAAAGGCCTCGAATTAGGTTCTGACCTCCGTGGAATTATTTGGAAAACTCTGGAAACCTGATCCAACCCTCTCCCTCCCCCGCAGTCCAAAACTAAACTTGGGTGCCTGGCTTCCCACCCCTGTACATCAGCAGGGCACCTAAAGGGCAGTCAGAGCTGAGTTGACAGCCCTGGGAGACAGAAGGAAGGAAGAAAAAGAGAGCAGCACTCCACTCCCTTGGCCCTTTGGGTAAACATTTTCAGATTTCTCTCCCCACTGGATCCCCTAGGGCCTGCCACCTCTCTCCCCTGTGCTGCCCTTGATTTGAGGGACAGAGCCTTCTCCCTACACAGGTTAGGTACATCTACACTAGTATTCATAATCAAATACACAAGACCCTACACACAGGTGCACACAGCATTTCCCCACCCTCTGGCATCGGCGCTGGCCCAGCTCACGCTCTCTTCTTACTGGAGACTAAGGCCTTCCCAATGCTCCCAACTTGGAGGAAGTTCTGCAAAATATCTGTGTGCCGAAAGTAGAACTAGAAAGGCCTAACCACACAGAAGAAAGGAAAAAGCCAAGTTCTGCAAAGAGACCAAGCGAAGTTGTAAAACTCACGTTTCCTGCGTGGAAAGTTTTTAGAAGATTTAGAGGACGCCGGTAGGGACGGCCCAGGAGGCCGCGGGGCGCAGAGAGTCCGCAGAGCCTCAGTCCCCAGGCTTCACAGTCTCCCGAGAACCGGGATGAAAGAGAAGAGGAGCCCGCCCCGGCGGCCCCTATGCCCAGTCCTTGCCCGCGGCGCTGACGGGTCTCTCCCGCTCGTACCTGCCCGACCCGCGCGCTCTTCCATGCTCTGCTCCCCGCTGCCGCGTCCTGGGCCTGGGTCTGGCTGTCCCGCTCCTCTGCGGCCCGACAACGCGTCTCGCCTTCGCCGCCGCCGCGCGGAGATCTGGGCGCAGTCACCCAAGACCAAGCGGCTCAGATAACCCGGGCGGCCCGCCGCCTCGGCTGTGAGCTCCGCCCGCGCCCGCTCTCTCACTCGCGGCCGCGCCGAGGCCCCGCCACCCCGAGGATCCCCGGGCTCTCCGCCCCGCGCACACGCGCGCACACGGACCGAGACCCTAGCCAGCCGCAGGCAAGCAGCCACCCTCTCTGCCTGAGGCGCCCACGGACCGCAGCCCAGTCGACGCCGGCACACCCTCTCACCCCACCCCCTCTTCTTCACCGTCACACGCCCCCCTCCAGTCCCACAGCCTGGCTCGCAGGGGCGTCCCCGCTCTCGCCTACTCCCCAACTTTGTGCGATTCGCCTTCCCCACGACTCTCAGCTCTCGCCTCACCCCACTTTCTGGAACGTGAGGCTCTACAGCCTGCAGCGCAACCCTGGGTCCCAGCCTCCCTTTCCAGGATCTCCGCAGACGTGCCCTCACTCTCTCAGGCCACATAGTGGTTCCAGAAGGGCCCTGTCCCCACTATGTTCAGTGTGGAAGTGCTCGCTAAATCCATCACAGGCTCTCCTGCTCCGGGATCTTTTTTATTTTTAAACTCCGAATAAAAGAAAAAAGTTCTGGCTTCCTTGCCCTTAAAGAGTTGGTGAGGGACAGAGGGGAAGGGAGAAGGACCTCACCCCTTCCAAGCTCCTGCCACACTCACAGGGCCACCCGCTGGAACCATGCCCATCCATAGCATCCTGGTCCCAAGAGCCTTGTACCCTCAGACTCACACCCTCCTCTCCCAGCACACCGACACTTCCAACCCTGATCAAAGGCCCACTTTAGCTTTGCCCCACATCATGTCCTCCAACCTGAAATTGACACCTCTCACACCTTAGTCACAGGTTCTCTCTCAAAATGCTCACAACTCCGTTGCTCATCTAAACGCTTTTTCTTGTACTCCTACTTCTGACACACACACGCCTCCTGAGCACCACAGCTCCCACTCCTGCCTGCCCCAGTGTTCCCCTTCTTCATTTGTTCCACCTAATACCACTATCCTTGTGCCCTGGGCCTCCCACTTCACACAGCCTGGCTCACACCCACGGAGGAACACTGAGAGGCCATCAAGCAAAGTGCTGGGTAACCCCCTGTGGGCAGACAGAGGCTGGGGCTGCCCCATCTTGAGCACACCCCACCAGGCCCCAGGCAGGAAGGCACCAAGGCAAGCTAGGCAGTCAGTTCACCAGGCCCACTGGGCCAACTTCCCCCAGGAATTGGAAAGGGACTCCCATCCACTTCTGCTCAACTTTTTAAAGAAAGGTTGTATAACTAAGGACAGGAAGCCAGAGGGGCACAAGAGTCCAGAGACAAAACCTACATCATGGTTCTGTGACTTAAAATTTAAATATCTTCCTACAGGGATAGATTTTTTTTTTTTTTTTT
>NW_022436953.1:4264433-4272175 GCF_009761245.1 Sapajus apella | reverse complement strand
ATTTTTTGTATTTTTTTTTTTAGTAGAGACGGGGTTTCACCGTGTTGACCAGGATGGTCTCGATCTCTTGACCTCGTGATCCACCCGCCTCGGCCTCCCAAAGTGCTGGGATTATAGGCGTGAGCCACCTTACCCGGCCTGGGTTTTTTTTCTTTTTCTTTTTCATCAAACAGTGATTTTCCAACCCAAGCACACAAATACTTAGAAGCAAAAAAAAAAAAATTGTGTTATACACAGAGCAACATTTCCAAGGACAGGGATGGAGAGCAATCTGTACACATGAAACCCTAGTCACACACACACAAAAATCTCACACCATCCTGTGATCTCTCCATTGCATACCTGTGAGATGATCACACCTGAAATTAGCCTCTCACTGTCACCTACTGAGAACCACACCCACTCACGCACAGGGGCTGTGTGGCCAGCTGGTCTCACCTTCACTGCACAGCTCTTTGTGTCCTTTTGTGTTTTTTCTCTGAAAGAGTGAAGATGATCCTTGCCCTTGTAGCAGGTTTCTCTTGAGATAGAGTGTGTTTGCAAGTGGCTTGTAAAATGTGGAGTATGACCTCACGTGCTTCAGGTGCTTTTGTTTCTGTTCTACCAGAGACTTGAACTAAGACCCAGTGTACCAGCACATACATAGAGAAGCACCCACTGGGAACCAGGTGTTTTGAACTGGGAACACACGTACTCAGTGTCCCCTACCTGCTCCTGAGCCAGTTGGTGGTCACAGTTACCTGAACACAGGGCCCAGAGTTGGGACAGTGCCAAGGCCAGGGCTTAGGCTCAGGGGAAGGCAGCTGAGGCCATTGTGCAAAGTCGCCTGTCACATACCAGAGGAACCAGGAAGAGGAAGGTGCCTTCTTACCTCTGGCTCTGATACTTTTCCTCCGGAAGCCTGCAAAGTGATGTCAGTCAAAGGGCCCTGGCCTGTACTTCAGCCTCCCTCCAGCCTCCTCCCTCAGGCTCTGCCTCTCTTTGTCTCTTGGCCCTAATCCCTGTCCTGCACTGTCTCTTGGGCCCTCTTGCTCATTGCTCGCCCCATTGATTGAAAGTCTCTCTCAGGTTCTCCAAGGAGTCCCAGGAAAAATGATCCGCCAGCCTATTGATTCTTCATTAGAATTACATTTTCACGTGTGCTAAATTGGTTTTAAAAGCTTTTTCTGTTGTTATTGTCTTGTCAGACCCTGCGGTCCAGGGCAAACCAAGTTTAAACGTTGTGGCTTCTTAGGAAAAAAAAAAAAATCACTGGGGCTGGGTCTGTGATTACTGACTTCTCTGCCTTATTGTTGTCATGATGACAATTGTGATTTGGTTTAAGTATCTTTAGGAAAAAGGCCCTGCAGGAGGCTGCTTGTGTCAGGCTGGGGCTGGCTGGGGAGAGAGCTGAAACCCCTGAAGGAGAGGTATCAGGGCAGTGTTTCTCTTCCTGAAAATTAAATTTAGCACTTGAGACTGTATTAATTGCTTCTGGGACAAGATGAAAAACAAAAGTTTTAAAAAATCATTTATTTCCTCACTCCTGTTCCAGATAAAATAGAGGAGAAATAAAACACAGGACCCTCACTTCTTCTAGTTTCCTCCTTCTCCCCTAAATAGCTGGGAGGAGGGAGGAGCGTCAGTTTCCAGCAAGGTGCTGAGGGAGAGGCTGCAGCCCCCACTTGGTAGCAGGACAGAGGCTCAGTCACAAAGACTGGTAATCATTATGCTCTGCACTGGCCAGGGAGGAATGAATTCAAATGAGGGGGAGCAAGAGGGAAGAGAGAGGCAGAAACTCCAACAGAGGGAGGAAGAGAGGAGAACCAGAGAGGGAAGGGTTCAGGGCCCAGACTGGCAGAGAGAGAGAAACACGACCAGAGACAGTGGTGGAGAATCACAGGGCAGAGGAGGAGGATGACGACGGATGGAAGGAAAGGAGGGAAAAAAAGCGGAGAGGGAGACAGAAATAAGGAAAGAGAGGCTGAGAAAAGGAAATGTACAGAGGAAGGAAATGAGCAGGAAAGACAAGGGAGAAAGGGAGAAAAGAGATCAAGGCAGGAAGGGGAGCAAGCCCCAGGGAGCACTCAGCCCCTCCAGCCTGTCCCAACTCCAGCCCCCCCTCCACTTCCTTCTGGCCTGGCAACCCACAGGCCATGCTGGGGAGTGGGCACCAGGCAGCAGCAGAGCCGAGGCAGGAGAGTTGAATGTCTTCATGATGTGTTTATCCCCTAATCAGTTCATTAGTTATAAACAACATGACATTAGAAGTTAGGAGGCAGTTGATATTAATTTTTATTTAACTAGTTGATGTTTAATCCGTCACGCCAGGCTGGGTAGCAGCGAGAAAGATCTTCCTGACACAAAACCAGTTAGAACTTCATAAGGCTCAATCAGTGTCCAGGCGTTGAAACAAACAAGAGAGACAGAGACAGAGAGAAACGGAGAGACTGAGAGACAGTGGCAGCCCCACCAGAGACGGAGACCGCATGGAGGGCCGGGAGAGAGCTAACCCAGGGCCAGAGCTGGGGAAAATAAGCTAGAAAGGCAGAGAGCACAGACAGCTGGCAAGGGGCTGACAGCCTTGAACCCAGGCTCCAAGCCCAGGGCAGCCCCAACTACTAAGTGAGGGAGCAGGAGACCCACTCCTGGGAAAGTCCGGCCAGGACAGTGGCGTGGTTGGTGGGCCAGGGCCCCGCCAAGGCTGGCCGCTGCAACTACTAGAGCCTTCCGGCAAGGAATGTGTTTGGTGTCCTGCGGTCTGGTGGGTGGCAAGCGTCTAATGTCACAGCAAGGCGAGGCTCTGACTTTCGGAAACTTTCCTCTCCCAGGTATGGAGGCCAATAACCTCTCCCCTCCCTGCTCCAGGAAGAGCCGGCCCAGTCAAGAGAGGAGAGAAAAAGGCGAGGAGTTTGCACCCGGCGGTTCAAGTTTGACAAAGTTTGCTGCGGTCACAGCCAGAGAGGGGTGTGTGGTGCCTGTGTAAGCTCGGCAGTGGCAAAGAGGGAGGAAGTAAGAGACGGTCTGTGGATTCTGCAGGTTGGGGAGGGCATTTCTCGGGGTTCGTCTAAGCCTTCAGGAGCGTCCCTGCAGGGGGGCAGGGACCAGGCTGTGTCGCGGGTTCCTCGGGTGGCGGCCCTGGCCGCAAGTCTGAGGTCCCCTTGGCTTGCCCGGGTTAATCTCCCCCTCTCAACCCCGCCCCCAAGCAGGAGCGCTCGGCTTTTTCCACCTTCACTCCGGGCACCGGCGGGCACTGGCTTGGTCACGGCTTCCTGCGCAGGCATGGGAGCGGGGGCGGGCTGTAGTTTTCCGCCGCCGAGAAGGACACTGTTTGGGGTGACAGAGTCATCTTCGCCCGCGCGTAGACTCAAGCCGAGCCTCTCATCGTTTGCATGTTAATCTGAGTCCACCTCGAAAAGGAAATCGCTGAAATTCCGAAGAAAATTGCCTCTCGCCGGCGGTTAATAGTTAACTCAGACAGGAAAGTTCCCAGGGAAAGGCGAAAGCCAGGGCGAGAGGTGCAGGGGAGGCGCCCCGGGAGGGCCTCGGCCAGCCCCGGTCTCTCCCCTCGCCGCCAGCGCTCGGCCCCGCGCCCCTACCATCCCCGGGCGGCGCACCCCCCACCCCGTAATTAACATCGTTTAGTTCACAAAACGCTTCCTGGGAGAAATCTGTTCCCTTGTTCCGGGGCTCGGTTCAGCACCTGATTCCACCGGCCGAGGCGAATAAATCACTGCGGCGGCGGGGGAGCCGGACCCAAGTCCTCCAGACTGTGGCCGCCGGGAGAACGAAAAAGTGAGAAAGAGGCGGCGGAGCCCGGAAAAACGATGCAAGAAGACGGCGCACCCTAGCCCAGGAAGAGTGAGGGGCCGGGGAAAGGGAGAGCCAGAGAAAGAGAGGGACCCAAAGACAGAGAAGGGGCCAAAATGGAAGAGGAAGATACAGAAAGAGACAGAAGAGAGCCAGAAGGAGAGTGACAAGAAAAAGCGAACGAAAAGAAAGGGAAAATGAGGAAGGGAAAGAAGTTAAAGAAACAAGAGCGAAGAGGGAGATTAAGAAGGAAGTGACAGGCAAATAAAGAAAATAAAAGCAAACCAGAAGAGCAAACGCTTTTGTTTATCTACAAAACCCCCTTGCAGGGCGCGCTTTCCCGACCGCGCCCCGCGGTGGGGAGGGGGCCAGGGTTCTCGCGCTGAGGCGGCAGACCCAGGACCCCGGGCGGGGCGCTCAGCCTGTGTGCTCCGCCTAACCGGGGCCTGGGCGGACCTGGACTCCAAGTTGAATTTCCAGGACGCGGGACGCGCCGGAGCATCTGCCCCTGGAAAGAGTGGTGTTTGGGTGTGGAGTGTTATCCTGGGTTCCTGGCGGGAAGGGGACGGGTAGAAAAAGGGTTCACGGTTCAATCTTGGGCGCGCAATGGGTGCCTGGGACTTTCTGCCCTGGCGCGAAGGGAAGTGGGAAAGCGGGGACCCAGGATGGCCAGGCTGTGGCCGCTTAGCGCAGACACCTAGAGTCCCCGCAGCTCGGACTTCTCATTCTTCAGTCGGCCCTGGGATCTCCAGTGTCCAGGTTGACGCGCCGGGCCACAGATGCAAGGAAAAAGTAACGCAGCCAGAACCGCGACCCGGCGCCAGCGGAGGGCGCATTTCCTGAGCCGCCTTCCCGCTGTGACCCAGAGGCGCTGGGCATATTCTGCCAGCTCCCAGAGTCTGCTCCGGGCGCCGGAGTCCCCAGGCCAGAGGGTAGGGAGGAAGAAAGAAGAGAAGAAAGAAGCGGGGTCGGGGGCTGGGTGGGGAGGAAAACGGATGGGAGAAGGGTTGGGGAGGAGAGGGGGCGGTGGAGAAGACAAGCAGATTTCAATGACAAGTGGAAATGCAGACCAGATGGAAAGGAGGGCTTAAGGATGCTAAGGAACTTTCCCCCTCTGGCTTGACTAGGTCTCTGGGTAGGCAGAGGTGGCAGCACCCGGTTCCCTGGCCTCACCATTTCGAGCCCCTGTGCTTTGGCGCCCCTTAGGCTGGAGACTAAGACCCCAGCAGGGCCACTGGAGGGTCCTGTGTGAGTGAGACGGAGGTCACAGAGTGGAAGACTTCCCTGTCCACTAGGCAGCCCCTGGGATGACAAAGGCCCTGAAATTCTCCAGCCTTTTGAGACTTCTGGGTCGACCTGGTCCAACCCACTCTGCTTCTCCTCTCTCCTCCTGTCCCCTCCTCTGGCGTTAGCTGGTGGGTCTGCTGCAGAGCTGGACTAAAGGAGTGGAAAACTAAACCAAACCAAACCAAACAACCAAAAAATCCTCCAGGAAGGAGACTGGCAGCTCCATCAGTTCCTACTTCTGCACAGAGACAGAGTGCAACTCATGTCTACACTAGAATTCTTTGGAAGTAGGAAGGCAGCTACTGAGCTGGGCTAACTCGAAGAGTCAGGGTACCGGTTAGTCAGTCAGTCAGTAAACCTGGATTGGGGCAGTGGGGCTAAAGAGGTAAGTCATACACTGGCCCTGTTTTCAGGGAAGACATTACCTGGTCGCAAAGAGAGAGAGTTAACCACCAATAAATTCTAGGAAAGTGTCAAGATAAAGGTGATTGGGATACAGGGAAAGGCAATTGGGGGTGTCAGAGAACACTTCATAAAGGTGATGGGGATTTGCAAGATCATTAGATGTTCACTAAAGGCAGGAGCTAAGCAGGTGAAATATTTCTAGGCAGAAGGAGCATCAAGATAAAGGCATGGGGAGGGGAAACAGCATACCTAGCTGTGGAAGCAAAAAGGATTCTGTGAATATATATACATGGGTGAAGTAAGGGAAATAAGGCTGGGAGACAGGCGAGACCTAGAGCAAAGAGCACTTTTGCTAAGGGGTTTTACTATTCTCCTTTAGGCCATGGATGCAATTGAGAGATTTTTTTTTTTTTTTTTTTTTTTAGACAGGGTCTCACTTTGTCACCCAGGCTGAGCACAGTGATGCTGTCACAGCTCGTTGCATCTTCAACCTCCTAGGCTCAAGCAACCCTCCCACCTCAGCCTCCAAGGAGCTAGGATTACAGGTGTTCCCCACACACCTGGCTAATTTTTTTTAATTTTTTTTTTTTTAGAGATGAGGTCTTGCTATGTTGCCCAGGCTGCTTTTGAACTCTTGGAGGCAAGCGGTTCTCTCACCTTGGCCTCCCAAAGCACTGAGATTATACAAGTGACCCACCATGCTTTGCCTGGGAGATTTTTTAAACAGGGGAATGAAAAGATCTGATTTGGAGGGGAAAAACTCTATGGACAATGGGCTGTAGGTAGAGAGAGCATCAGAGACTGAGTGAGTGGTCTATTAGAGAAGATGTGAGTGATACAGAAGCATTTTGAGAGAGGGAAAAACAAGAGTGTCACAGACTCTGTGTGTGTGTGTGTGTGTGTGTGTGTGTGTGTGTGTGTGTGTGTATTGTAGGGTGAGATGCTAAATTAAAGTCAACCTAGGTTTCTGGGTGACTTTAATCTCAATTCTGATTCCTCCCCTGTGCCCTCAAACCCTCTTCCCTTGCAAACCCTCACCTGTAGTGGTTGTGAAGTGGAAACTCACATGTCCTGTCTCACTTGACAAATGGGTTTTTCTCCCAACCTCACGCACCCTTTCCCAGGCAGTCTCATAGAACAAGGCACATTGTAGAAGATGATAACTTCTCGCTAATCCCAAGACATCTGAGAAAGCAGCACCCAAGAGTAGAAGATGGAGTCAGCACTCCGAAGGTGGACTCCACCTTTCTCAGCTCTGAAATGTACCAGCTCTGTGACTTTGGATAAATCCCTTGAACTCACTCTGCCTAAGTGTCCACATCAGTAAAATGAGGACAAGCATTTCTGCTTATAGGTTGTTGGTCAGGTTAAGTAGCTTTATATATCCCTGGCACATTGAAATAACAGTTCATCGTGTTATTTCATCCCTACCTACCCTCGCCTGAGCCTTGGACTTCTTCATGCATTGATTGAGCTTTGTCTCCTGCCCAGGTACGGGGTATCAGAGTTACAAAGAGCAGTAATGTAGTGATACTTTGGAAAAGGTGTCAACAAGAGGAAAGGCCTTGTACCCCACTAGAGCAAGGTTAATGATAATAACAACAAAACAACATGTCTGAGGGCTGACTGCATGTCAGGTATTGTTCTGAGTGCTTTATATGTAGTAATTCCTTTAACCCTCACCTACTGTTATTAATCCCATTATACAGATGGGAAAACAGGCCCAGAGAGCTTCAATAGTTTACTCACAATCACACAGTGAGTAGGTGGCAAAGGTAAGATCTGATCCTACTACCTACTGCCACCACGTACCACCTAGTGCCATCTACTGCCTCCATAACCTACGCTCTTCAAGTATATGCTGTATTAGATACTCCTGGTCCTCAGAGGGAAGTCCAAGGCGGAAGAAACTATTCTTGCTGTGGCTGTGAGGACTCTTTAAGGACATCAGTTGGTGAAACACGGGACCCCCGCAGCCTTCCAGATCCTCATGCCAGTCCCCTTTCACTCCCTCCACACTGCTATTTTCTCTGCCCAGGGCTTCTAGGTCAGATAACTTAGATCTGACTGCTGCAGGCAGACTAGCCAAGGCTGTGAGGCTGCAGGGCCCCCAGCCCTCAGCCCTTCAGGAAGGTCTAGGTTCCCCACCCCGAGAGGTGTTTTTTTGTGTTGGGAGACTGATTTCTTTCTTTCTTTCTTTTTTTTTTTTTTTGGCAGAGTTTCCCTCTTGTTACCCAGCCTGGAGTGCCATGGCGCGATCT
>NW_022436953.1:4196696-4259433 GCF_009761245.1 Sapajus apella | reverse complement strand
ACATAGGCGCAGGAAGATACACACATTCCAAATACACAGGTGTGCAGATCTACAGACGGACCACTCCTGTCTTCTTATCCAGATTCTCCACCCCATTCCCAACCTTCATTTCTTTCTCCTGTGTTTCTCTCTCTCAGCACACACATACGCTTCAGACGACAATAGACCAGGCACCACACCTCCTGGAACAACTTGTGGCTTGCGTTTCCCTGGAAACAGCAAGATCTCAGCTATCCCAGACAGTTCCTGAAAGAGCCCTCTTTGCTGTGCACTGACCATCAGAGGTCAATGAGGCTTCCCTAGGACAGGCCTGCAGGCACTAGGACATTTCAGAAGGAGCTTTTATTCAGACTCTAAGGAGGGAATACCTCACAAAAAGGGACAGCAGGGAATTTCAGAACATAGGTTCCTGACTCAAACAATCATCCATAAGTGACTGCTTCCTTTCTAGGCCTCAGTCCTGGGAGTGACCCTGCTGGCTTCCCTGGGAGCATCCAATCTCATTCATATCTATCTATCTGTCTACCTACCTATCTATCTATCTATAGATTTGAGACAGAGTCTCACTCTGTCACCCAGGCTGGAGTGTAACGTCACAATCTCAGCTCACTGCAACCTCTGTCTCCTGGGTTCAAGCGATTCTTCTACCTCAGCCTCCTCAGCTAGGACTACAGGCATATACCACCACACCCAGCTAATTTCTATATTTTTAGTAGAGACAGCATTTCACCATATCAACCAGGCTGGTCTCGAACTCTTGACCTCGTAATCTGCCTGCCTCAGTCTCCCAAAGTGCTGGGATTACAGGTGTGAGCCACCAGGCCTGGCCAGTCTCCAATATTATACTGAAGTCCCCTTTGACCTCATCTCCCCAGTTTCCCCCTCAAAAGGCTGCCTCAGCAGGCTACTGTGGAGGAACCTATAGCTGTGTCTCCTGTGGGTATTGCTTGGTTAATTAATTAATTCATTCATCAGTTATTAATTCAAAAAAACATTACTGAGTACCTTCTCTGTGCCAGCTCTTTGCTTGACGTGAGAATTACAGTGATGGACAAGAGATACACAGTCCCTGCATCTATGAAGATTATCACAGTGTGAAGCAGGGCATCCGATAGAACTTCCTGTGATGGTGCAAGTGCTCTGTATCTTCACTGTTCAATACGGTAGCCACTAGCTACTTGTGGCTACTGAGCACTTGAAATGCAGCAAGTGTGACTGGAGAACTGATTTTTAATTAATTTAATTTAATTAATATAATTGTGGCTAATGGCCACTGTGTTGGCCAGCACAGATCTAGCCGGCAGGTTAGTCTTCAATTTGTTAAATGGGAGAGGATATATGTGAAGGAACTCTCGTTTCCTTCCAGAGCTATGGAGGTGCAGGTGTGGGCCTCTGAGCACTGGCATTTCTCATTTGGACCACCAGTTTTCTACCCACTCTAAGAATGCAACCCACCCACACATGCATAACACAAAAACCTGTGTCCCTAAAACAGGTTCATTCTTAAAACTAGATGAGCGATTTTTCATGCAAGAGTAATAATTGCATTTATTGAGTATTTATTTCATTCCAAGCACTATTTGCATATATTCTAAGTCTTACCAGGGTCTCATGCATTCAGATGCCAGTAGGGGCAGGAGGAGTTGGGAAGACAACAGGGAGGGGGGAGTTCTAGAACAACTGGAAAGGAAGGCTTCCTTTTTTTTCTTTCTATTTTTTCTTTTTGAGACAGAGTTTCACTCTTGTTGCCCAGGCTGGAGTGCAATGGCACAATCTTGGCCCACTGCAACCTCTGCTTCCAAGGTTGAAGGGATTCTCCTGTCTCAGCCTCCTGAGTAGCTGGGATTACAGGCACCCGCCACTATGCCCAGCTAATTTTTGGTGTTTTTAGTAGGAACGGGGATCACCATGTGGTCCAGGCTGGTCTGAAACTCCTGACATCATGGTCTGCCTGCCCTGGCCTCCCAAAGTGCTGAGATTACAGGTGTGAGCCACCGTGCCCAGCCAGGAAAGGCTTCTTTAAAGGATGTAGTTCCTCAGCTTTGGAGACTGTTGCCATGTGGGAGTGTGAGTCAGTGATGCCAAGTTGTCTGACTTTTAAAGAGCAACCAAAAAATATTGATTTGTATTTGAAATTCACTGGAAAGTACTTAAATTTTTTTTAAAGAAACAACCTAACTGGGCAGATGATCAAGTGACAAATGTGAAAGGACAGTCACTGCAGCTTTGTTTGCAAATTAGAAGTAATCTAAATGTCCACAGCTAGGAGCCTGGTTAAATGACTTACGACACGTCTATTCAGGGGACTACTGGGCAGCCTAAACTAAGAGCGCAGTGACTTTTCATATATAGAGATGGAAAGAGCGCCAAGATAAATTAAGTTTATTTATCTTGGAGCTCTTTCCGTGTGTGTGTGTGTGTGTGTGTGTGTGTGTGTGTATACATGGAACAGTGCATAAGGTACCATTCATTTGAGAGAAAAGGAGAACACACACACACGTACCTGCACAGATTAGTTCTGGAAAGTGACTATCTTAAAGAATGGGGCAGAGGTGGAAGGAGGAGTGTTTTCCCTGTTTCTCCTTTGGCAGGTATAGACTTTTGCACTAACTGCATGACTTACCTATTTACAGTGCAGGCTGAGCAAACCTGGCTACAGGCCTGTGATGGCTTCTGAGCCACATGTGCATAAAGGCTGATTCTTATAGGCTACCCCTTTGAAGTAGGTGTGACTGACTCCGTTACATAGATGAGGAAGCTGAAGCTCATTTGGATTAAAGTTGTGTGGCTGCTCAAGTTTATTCAACTGGTTAGTGGTGAAGCTTCCATTTTAACCAGGCCCCTCTAACTCATAGGCCAGAACACCACACTGCCTCTTCCCAAAAGAGGGGAGGAATCAGGATGATGATAACATCACTGTCATCAACAACAGTATTTATAGAGAACTTATTACCTGCCAGGAACTGAGATAAATATTTCAGGTCACATTATGAACCTTATGAATTAGACACCATTATTATCCCATTTTACAGATGAGGAAGCTGAGGCAGAGAGGTTAATTCAGCTGCCCAGTTACACTGGGCAGGAAGTGGTAGAGCTGAGGGCTTTACCTGGGTATTATAACTTCAAACTTACCCTGGTCCTTCCTTAACCATTGCATTCCACATAGACAACTCTATGTCCTTTTGTTTCCCACTACAGGCTCATCCCCAAAATGCCCTGTCACACCTCTCTGGGGCCTGCCATGAGTGTACACTGATTTCTCTGGTGTGGATCTATGTACACATGTATTTGCCCAAACACACATGTGCAGCACTGGAGCAGATGCCTGGGGGGGAAAGACTTCCTGTGTCCTCTTCTGTAGTGAGGATAAATGGATATCTAACCCCCAGCAGAGTTCCTTCAGATTCCTTGTGATGCTCCCTTCCTACTTATACCCTTGTATTGACCCATGCCCCAGAGCAACTGGGTTGCTAAATGAAAGTTCTTGGCTCCAGGGCCTCAGGTATTAACAATACCAAGTATTTCTAAAGAAAATCTCTCTCTCTCTCTCTCTCTCTCTCTCTCTCTCTCTCTTTCTCTCTCTCTCTTTTGGAGATGGAGTTTCATTCTTGTCACCCAGGCTGGAGTGCAGTGGCACGATCTCAGCTCACTGCAACCTCCGCCTCCCAGGTTCAAGCAATTCTCCTGCCTCAGCCTCCCAAGTAGGTGGAATTACAGGTGCCACCAGCACAACCAAGCTAATTTTTGCATTTTTAGTATAGACGGGGTTTCACCATGTTGGCCAGGCTAGTCTTGAACTCCTGACCTCAGGCGGTCCACCTGCCTCAGCCTCCCAAAGTGCTGGGATTACGGGCATGAGCCACTGCACCCAGCTAAGAAAATCTCTTTTGATTATCTTAACACCCTGTAAGGAAAGAAGGACAGGATTAGTATTCCCCTTTTGCGGATGAGGCAACTGAGGCTCACACATCACATCACATCACATCACATCACATCACATCATCACATCACATCACATCACATCAAATACAAACACACAGACACATGCACACACATACTTGTAAGCAATAAAAATCTATTGTGTCTTGGCAACATGCTTGGAACTGGAGGACATTATGCTAAGTGAAATAAGCCAAGAATAAAAAGTTAAACATTGCATGTTCTCCCTGATATGCGGAAGCTATAAAAAGCTGATCTCATAGAAGTAAAAAGTAAAACAGAGGTTAATAGAAGCTGGATAGTGAGGGATTTGTTAAAGAACTCAAAATTCCAGCTAGACAAAAGGAATAAATTCTAGTGCTCCATAGCACTGCAGGATGACCATATTCACAATAATATATATTTTCAAGCAGCCAGAAGAGAGGATATTGAATGCTTCCAATGCAAAGAAATGAAAAATATTTGAGATGACAGATATACTAATTACCTTGATCTGGTCGCCATACATTGCATGTATATATATGTATACCATATATATACCATATATGTATACTATGTATACCATAAATATATACAATGATTATGTCCACTAAAAAAATAAAAAGAACAAAACTGGAACAAAAAAGATATGTGTTGTGGTGAGAATTAACTGAGTCATTCCATTTTTCACGTCAATGCCTCCAAGTCCCTGTCCCAATGAAGGAGCCATGGGGGAATCATTTACACAGGGGCCCTAAGCTGGAAATGGAGGAGGGAGACAGCAACAGAAGCAAAGAGGTAACGGAAGAACCACGAAGATGAGTTATTTGAGCAATAACTCATCCTACTGGTGGCTTGAGTTTTGTGGCTAAGACTGTGGCTCAGTGTGGCTCAAGGTCTGGTGTAGCTTTCTGTGCACGAGGACATGTGTATACACCACTGGCTCTCAAGGCACCAAGTTCCTGCACAGTGTCCCTTCCATCACAACAACCTTGTCCTCCTGCCAAACCTGGCCAAACAGCAAATGAACAGGAAGGCCCAAAGATTCTCTATCTGCCCCTCAATCCCCTCAGCCACAGGCCTAGATCCCTGGTACTAGCCCCAACCCTAAAGCATGAGTAAGGAAGAACAAGCAAGCAGATATTGAGAGGACATTCCTGTCCCCCACCCCCTACATGTGTTCATGGTTATGTTGGCAAAACACAGGCTCTGGCAGGATCCAGAATCTTGGAGGGTTGGGGGCAGCCAGAGGCAGTCTGAGATATATGGATGGCAAACCTGGCAACAGACTGATCAAGCAGGCCTTCCCTAAGGCCTCAAGCATCACCTCTAAGAAATTGTAGCGTACTTGCTATGTGCATGGCACTGTTCTAAGCACTTCAGACAAGTGTGTTAGTTTCCTATTGCTGCTGTAATAAGTTACCAAAAACTTGGTGGCTTCAAACAACACAGTTGTTAAATGGGTTGCCAGGGCTTTGTTCCTTCTGGGGGAGAATTTATTTTTGTGGAGGCTAAAGCAACTCCATTTTGGATGCTAATCTGCCATGTTGACTTCCGATTGACCCCAGTTCTGGAAAGGCTGCTAAGATTTCCAATTTATCTATTGTTCTTTCCGTAAAAGCAGGTACTTACTATAAATTCTGCCCTTACGTCAAACAACATTGATATTATCATACTTCATTTGTCCTATATATCCCTTCTGAATCATGCATATAAGCCCTGGGGGGTAAAGGCACCAGGATCCACCATCTCCTGTCACTGCTGCCTGAGATACAGACATGGCTTCTGTTCATAAGTCCCTATCAAATGTTTTGTTCTAAGAAATTGGATTTGTTAGCCTCTTTCCTTGGCCTCTCAATTTCCTCAGACTTTGGGGGTAGGTTTGAATAGATCTGCCCACCGTGAAATAGTTTCTTGGCCTTTTCCACAGTCTAGAAGCTACCTACATTCCTTGGCTCATGGCCACATCATTCCAATCTCTGCTTTTTTTTTCACATCTCCTTTGACTCAGATATTCTTGTTTCCTTTATAAAGGATTTTTGTGATGACATTGGGTCCATCTAAATAATCTCCTCATCTCAAGATTTTAAAAATTAATCACAGCTGCAAAATCCCCTTTGCTATGAAAGTAGCATATTCATAGGTTTTGGGGATTAGAATGTGGACATTTGGGGGAGCAGCCATTTTTCTGCTTATCACAGTAACTATTAACTCATCTAATTCTAATAATAACTCTGGGAAGTAGGCACTATTACTATCTCCATCTTGCAAATAGGGAAGCTAAGACAGACAGAGGTTAAGTTGTTTGCCCAAATCGTACACTTAGTACATGACAAAGCTACAACATAATCTGCTTTCAGAGTCTATGAGCTTAACCACCATACTACAAGTATTTAGAAGCTGATAGAAATAAATGCTCTGTTTCTGCACCTGCAGACACCCTACATACTCAGACATCTCAGACAATGTCTGTGTATTTTTTATACATATATACACGTGCCTTTCACATGTATGTATTCTGCTCAAACAGATATGTGCTACAGACACATGAATATATACAAAATGCCTGGACACACATATCCACAAACATCCCTTCTGCTCACATACATTCACACTGTACACATACACACATACCCTACACACACTCATTTATATACATTATCTCACACACAGTCTATGCATAAATACATATTCTGTGCACACAACCAACACATTATATATCTTCCTTTCTTCCTTCCTTTCTTTTTCTTTTTCTTTTTTTCCCTTTCTTTCTTTCTCTTTCTTTCTTTCCTTCCTTCCTTCCTTCCTTCCTTCCTTCCTTCCTTCCTTCCTTCTCTCTCTCTCTCTCTCTCTTTCTTTCTCTTTCTTTCTTTTTTTGAGACAGAGTCTCGCTCTGTTGCCAGGTGCCAGGCTGGAGTGCGGTGGCGCGATCTCAGCTCACTGCAACCTCCGCCTCCTGGGTTCAAGCGATTCTCCTGCCTCAGCCTCCCAAGTAGCTGGGATTACAGGCACGCACCACCACACCCATCTAATTTTTCTATTTTTAGTAGAGACGGAGTTTCACCATGTTGGCCAGGATGGTCTCTATCTCTTGACCTTGTGATCCGCCCGCCTTGGCCTCTCAAAGTGCTGGGATTACAGGCGTGAGCCACCAGGCCCGGCCTCTTTTTGTTTTTTATTATGGCCTGTGACACAGCCCTCAGGAGGTCCTGAGAACAGGTGCCCCCATATTATATTTTGATACTATTTAAACATCCTGTGTTCACAACCACATAATGCCCTCTGATATATACATCTTGCATGCACGCATACATGCACACAGAATGAGGCAAACATATATCCTCTTCATAAAGACATCTTGCAAAAAGATATATAATGTGCCTGCAATGGCATATATATCCTGTACATGAATACACCATGCACACACATATATTCAGCAAACGTCTATGCTATCTAGACACATATCTTACCCACACAGAAATTCTGTGCATACGCACGTATATCCCACATGGAGACTCGCTTGGTATACATACATATTATGAACACACACCCTTCATCTCAAAACACCATGCCCCATGCATATCCTATTTACATACACCTTTACAAACCATGCGTATGTTTTCTTTTTTTTTTTTTTTTTTGAGACGGAGTTTCGCTCTTGTTACCCAGGCTGGAGTGCAATGGCGCGATCTCGGCTCACCGCAACCTCCGCCTCCTGGGTTCAGGCAATTCTCCTGCCTCAGCCTCCTGAGTAGCTGGGACTACAGGCACGTGCCACCATGCCCAGCTAATTTTTGTATTTTTAGTAGAGGCGAGGTTTCACCTTGTTGACCAGGATGGTCTCGATCTCTTGACCTCGTGATCCACCCGCCTCGGCCTCCCAAAGTGCTGGGATTACAGGCTTGAGCCACCGCGCCCGGCGCGTATGTTTTCAAGTGCTATGTACGTACATACAGAGACCCCGGATACACACATCCAGCACATGCACACATACACACACAAACTTCAATAGATGTCACATTCAAATCCCACAATTATAGAAATGTATAACCTATTTGACAGATCTAAATCCATGCTGAATTCTCTGCTTTAATCAGCGCTTCTCATGAAAGATAACCTCGCAAGTACCCAGCCCTGTCTGAGGTTCTGATGGCTTCCTCGGGCATTCCCCAGCGCTGGACCGGGTTGTGCCCATTTTTCCGGGGAGGAGGCCGAGGCGGGCGGGGGCGGGGCTAGCCTGGGACCGCCGACCCCGCCCCTCCCGCGGAAGAGGTGCGATCAGCCCCCGGCGCGTATCCCTCAGCCTCCACAGAAAAGTAGTTCCAATCCCATGTTTGTTAACTAGGTTATCTAGGCTGTGGAAGATTTTAATGTTGAATTTTATAGCTTTACCACGCTCTGCCGTCCTTGTGAATATTGTAATATTGCATTTTTTACAAGTTACTCTTCTGTTAATGTTCCAGCTAGTAACTTTTATAATCCTCCTCAATGAAATTTTTTTGTATTCTTCCGCACCGTTAACCCCAATGGCGGCGCCTCGGCCACTGGCAGGAGGCAGATACGAGATGAATTCCTCTTTAATCAGAAATAATAATAATAAAAACACACACGCGGCTCCGCTGCTTCTCGCTCCGGCTTCCCTCACCACCGCCGCCGCCGCCTGTCAGGGCCGCCTGTGGACCCTGAGGCCTAGGCCCCGGGCAGCTTCCGACAGACGGCGCGGGCGACGGCTGGGCGGGGCTGGGCTTCGGGCCGCCGGGCGCCCTGGGCAGTCCCTCCCCGACGTCCCTGCGCCCGGACGCCGAATCTCTTCTTGACCCAGCTCTTCAGCCTCGGGCGCACACACACACTCTCTCTCTCTTTCCTGTCGGTCTTCCAGCTTGTGTCCATCAGCCTGAGCCTCTTCGCCGCTGACGCGGCCATTCACACTCCCTGGCCGGCCTTTATATCCGCCTCTTCCTCCCCGACCCTCCTTCCTTGGTCTCTGTCTCTGCCCTCTCCACGCCTTCCTCTGTTGTGGATGTCCTTTTTCATCTGTCTTGCTTTCCTCTTTTCCACCTCTTTATCCTCCATATTTCCGGCCTCTACATCCTCGCCTCTGTTTTTCTTCCCTGAAAGCCCTAAGCCACTTGGGGTGGGGAATAGGGAGTTTCATGTGATGGGATGGTCCCTGGTGAGTGAAATGGGCTTTTGGACCAGGTTGTGGCTGGGCTGGGATTGGGGTACGTTTGGAACTGCCAGGTTAGGGGAGCATGAGAGAGGGTGATGGTTCTCTAGCTATGCAAAGGGAAGAGGTCAGCTGGGGAGGCAGTCGTGTCCAAGGGTTGCAGGGTGAAGGCTAAGTCAGAGGGATCTAGCTTCTGGGGCCTGAGAAGAGAAAGCAGCTGGCCAAAGGAGCCCTGGTTTAGTGTCAGACACACTCTTGCCCTGGGATTCCCTCTACCTAAAGGAAAGATCCATCATGGAGGTGGGCGGGGCAGTGGGGGTGCTGGTGGAGGAGGCTGTTACCTAGAAAGAGGGCTGCAGTTGGGGAGGAGTGTTGATATAATGGAGTGGTGTACGCATGCTTTTGTGCTGGGGTGAAGAGCCTGTCTTCATTGATAGTACCACAAAAAACATGATCCAAGATTACAGACCTCACAAATTTGTTGGCTTCATTCAGCCAACAAATATTTCTTGAGTATCTACTATGTTCTAGGCCCTGAGCTAGACCCAGGGAACACAATGATGAGTGAAAACAGAGTTTTGTTTTTTAGACAGAGTCTCACTCTGTTGCCCAGGCTGGAGTGCAGTGGCACCATTTCAGCTTACGGCAGCCTCTGCCTCCCGGGTTCAAGCGATTCTCATCCCTCAGCCTCCGTGGTAGCTGGGATTACAGGCGCCCGCCACCAAGCCTAGCTAATTTTTGTATTTTTAGTAGAGATGGGGTTTCACCGTGTTGGCCAGGCTGGTCTCGAACTCCTAATCTCAGGTAATCCACCCTCCTCAGCCTCCCAAAATGCTGGGATTACAGGCGTGAGCCACTGCGCCCAGCTGAAAACACAGTTCTTGACCTCATGGAACTTATGGACTAGTGGAGGTGACAGACATTAAATAATCACACAAATGTATCTTTGCAAACTGGCATCACTGCTCTGGATTGCTGAACTGGGGAAGAATATATTCCTGGGGCTTTCAGGGATCCTATAGGGGCTGGGGGAGGGAGAAGTAAATTGGACTCAGGTCCTGGAATGAGCTTCAGAGTCACATTCCTAGGCTTCTCACCTTCCTTGCCATATATAAGCTCCCAAGAAATGGGAGGGACTCCAGAGGGCTGAACTTCTCAACTGAAGTGAGATTTTATCAGCTTCTCTAAAAGACTCCATGCCACTAGATTTTCCTAGCAACTCCCAGATCTGACAACTACAGGACTCCCCTTCCTCATCATGCTGAGGGGATGGCGATCCCAAACGTGAGAACAGAGGCGCCCAACATCTGGAAAGCGGAGCCCTAGCGCAGCCGAACATCTGGAGCGCTAATCGAAGGAGCCGCCAGCGGCCCTGGACGTGGGGTCCCGGAAGGGGATGGGGAGTGGGAGGGCAATCGATGCTCCTGTTCCCCCCCCCCATCTGGACCTGGCAGAGAATTCGCCTCGGCGCAATTCTGAGTGCCGACCCGCCCCAGTCCCCGCCAGTGCCCTTGCATGTACCCCACCAGCGAAATCCCAGGCCCTGCTCCCCACTCCCACGTCCGCTGTGGGCCAGGAGCATGCAGGTGAGGGAGGTAGTGTTAAACGGGGACCTGGGGAGGGGAGAGGAAGAAGAACCAGAGGAGGAGAAGGGGGGGCGGGCGGGGGGGGGGCGCCCGGCGCGCCTGTGCTGAGCGCGGAAGCTGCGAGCGCCCGCGACAGTAAAACATCTGTAATGTGCCATTCGCCGCTGCTCGCTGATTGCTCATGGATTAAAGATTAAAATCTCGGCTTTGGCAGATGGGGAGAGAGAGGAAACTCTTACGAGCACGTTTTGCATCTGCATTTCATTCTGCTCTGTTCCCTGCGCCACGCCTGGTGGCGCCCGCCCCACCCCGCCCACCCAGCTCCCGGCTCCCCCTGCGCGGCCAGGCTGGCCCGGACCCGTCGGGCCTGCGGTCTTCTACCCAGCTTTCCTGTCGCTGCCAGTCCTGGGCTCCTGGCTCCCTCGTCTTGTTCTCATCCGGAATTCACGCCTCTAATCTAGTGTTGGTCATTTCCCTGCTCCAGGCAGGACGCGGGGAACCTCCCCAGAAACGGAGTCCCGGAGCTGGGGGCGACACCCACATGCCTACCGTGTTAAGCTGGCTGCTACCTGGTACAGAGGCTGGGGAGGGCTGGGGCGCAGAAGGTGAATCCAACAGAGGTACTTCCGGTTCTGGTGAAAAGTAATTGTGGCATAGCCAGGTGGGCTCACCTGGGCAATTGTTTTTCACGCAGAGCTGCTGTGGAGGCAGGGGGTAGGGTAGGAGAGGGAACAGCGTCAGAAGGACTCACAGGAGCTCTTGGGAGTTGTGGCAGGAGGGCCCTGGAGCAGGGCCTGTTCTAGTCTTTGGAAAATCACTGTGAATTAGCGTGGTCCCGGCCCACTGAGGAGTTGAAGCACATGCTCAGGCACCCAGGGTAGATCCGCTGGCTTCCTCCTTTGCTTCTCCTTCCCAGAATGTGCCCCTGGCATCAAACTTTGTTGGGGAGGGAAATCCAGGCAGAGAGAACTGGAGACAAAGGACTATCAGAAAGACAAACGGGCATTAAAGACACAGAAAAAGGAACAAAAAGCTGCAGAGCAGCGTGGCAGATGTGAGCACCTGCATCTGATGGTGAGGGGAGAAGGCTGGGGTGATGGACAGAGGGGGGCTCTGCCTGGCTTTCAGGCCCCAACTGGGAGGAGGAGTTTGGTCTAGTGTGGACAGAAGAAAAGCTGAAGAAGGACAAGCAAGAGGAGTGTCGCTGTGGCAGATGTAATTAATTACTGCATATTAAAATGTTTGTTTACAGAGATGAACAGCGGCCCGAGGTCTGATGGTAATTAATTCACAGCATTTCCCAGCCCTCTTTGAGCCTGAACCCCTCTGGGGGGCCTGGTGGAGGGGTGGACTGGGCTGAGTGAGGTGCTGGCTTGTTCTTGCCCTCCCCTCACCGGGGACTGGAGTCCAGAATGCTGACACCAGAGGGAACCTCAGATATCACCTACTCAAGCCACCACACACACTTGGGGAAATTGAGGCCAGAGAGGAGCTGTGATTAGTGATTTTCCCAAGACCACCGGCTAGTCAATGGCAGAACCAGAATCGTAGTCTTCTTTCTGTCAAAGTGCTCAAGGCTGAAGGAACATTAAGGCCATGTTGATCTTGGGCAGAGATGATATAACAGACAGAGCAGAAAGGGGAATTAGGGCTGTAGAAAGGGCTTGGGAGCTGGGAGATCCATTAGGGCCCTTTCTGGAGAGTAGATCAGAGGTCCACTCATTCTGGAGAGGTGGGGTGGGGCAGCATGGTTACCTGAAGGTAGATTCTCCCCACCTCTGCACCATGACCCTCCCACCCTCCGCCATGAGTAGGGAGGCAGAAGCAGTTACCATCCCCAGCCTAAGGGTCTGATAGTCTGGCAAGCTTTGTGACCTTGGGAAAATAATGTAACCTCTCTGAGCCTTTGTTTCCTTATCAAATGGACACTTCCCTTGTAGGGCAGTCAGGAAGCGTGCAAGCGTTGTTCGGATTTTCATGGAGGAACCATGATAGTGTTCTTACCCCATGTGGCTGCCCCTGCTCGCACTTCTTCGCTCACACAATCACCCTCAATAGCAGAGACAGAAGCCAAAGTCATAAATATCCCTCAGCTGATTCGCTCATTCACGAAGAAGTTAGATGATTTGCAGGGGTGGGGAATGCAAGATGAAGAGGAGACTTGCCTGTTTTGTAGGAGCGCGCAGGTTCACAGCTATGAAGAACGAATGGTGAAGACACAAAAGGAATGTCAGTCAAGTGAGGGGTACTGATAGGAGTGGGGGCGGAGGGGAACCTGGAGAAGCTGGGCCCCAGGCGAGGCCACAAGAATGCGTAGGAGTGGGGTAGGAGTAGAGGAGGAGGAAGTTCTGAGCTGGGCCTGGCTGGCGGGGTGCGGGGGAGGTTCTTAGGTAGAAGGCAGGGGAGGCCTGCCCACACCCCTTAAGCCCTGGAGCCCAGAGGAAGCCCACTTAGGCCTCTTATTTGATGGACCTGAGTAGGGGGACTCCCCATTTTCTCCTGCAGACTCTGCTTCTTCCATACCAACTCTGGGGCTGGCGGTAGAGCAGGCAAATTTCTTCTCATATCTCAAGACCAAGAAATGGAGTAGGAGCCTGGGCAGAGGGGCAGGGGAGCAGATAGCCAGGAGGAGGAGGAGGAGTCGAGGGGAGCAGAAAGCCAGCTGTGGAAGAATGAATGAGGGCATCTGAGATGAATGGGGCACTTGCTCACTGAAGGGGCTAGGCTGGAGAACTGGAGGGCTTTGTATTTGTCTGGAGCTATGAGGGACAGGGTGTGTGTGTGTGTGTGTGTGTGTACAGGAGGGCACGAATGTTCATGTGCTCTTGAGCCAGTGGGCATGACTACAAAGTCATGCTTGCAGGCATGAACATCGTGTGAGTGTGTGGATGTGTGCCCCTGGGTGTCCATGTGTGAGGAAATGATAGGGGCTACTTGTGCACAAGTGGGCCTTTCCCCTACAGCCAGCACCCCTCCCCACACCCCTGTATCCTCTGCAGGTGGAGTGGGAGGAGGGCCAGGGTCCCCGGATGGAGAGGGGTCACTTCCTGGCCTGGTCTGACCCCCAGGGCCCTTCCTGCGGGCTGGATCAGCTCCGGGGCCTGGAGTCCGATTCGGGGGTGGCAGCCGCCTTCAAACAGCCGTTCTGCTCCGGCCTGGCTTTTATGGGGATGGGAGACGGGGTGTTTATTATACACCAACACAAAAAGACAAAGCAAGCCCAGGAGACACAGATCCGCAAAAAGACAGGAAAACCCACCTGTCACCTCACACCCGGGAAGGCCCTCTACATGTTGCTCTTTCTTTCCAGTCTGATTTCTATGTCAACCCGGAGAAAACAGAAGCGGAGTCGTGCAGCGCCAACTGCGGGCTGCCCCTTCCCCGCGCCCTGCGTCAGCCGGGCGCCCCTCTTTCCCCACTCCTTGTCACCCACAGCGGCCGGGCAGAAGCTCCTCCCGCCCTAGGCCACACGGGAGGGCTCGGTGGCTACTTGTTGGGCCGGGGCCGGCGTCTGGGGCACCCCAGGCCGGCTGGGCGGGCAATGGGAGCGCGGGACGCGGCGCCCGGGAGGAGCCGCGGGAGGGCAGGAGCGGCGGGAGGCGGGGCGGAGCTGTCGCTTCCCATCAGGCGCAGGATTGTTCCCGACACGCGCAGGCCCCGCGGCGTTTCTGTGTCAGGGAGTTTTGCCGGCGCCGTGACCCATGCGAGGGGGGTCGGGCTGCGCGCGGGGAGCGGCCAAGAGTGACCAGCGCGGCCGGCCGCATCATCACCACCTGGCCGGGTCACTGCTTCTCTCTCCTGCCGGGAGCGCCGCGGAGGGAGGGGCTCCTGGGGGATGGGGGCGCGGGGCGCGGGTTTCTCCCAGTGTCACCGTCCCCCAACCCTCGGGGAAGGGCGAGCGGGAGAAGCATTTCCCACACGGAGGAGGCGGGGAGAGACCGGAGAAATCAGCACCCTGGGCCTCAGTTTCTTCCCTTCGAAATTGGGGAGGAGGAGGTCCGTGGTCCTGAAATGAGAAAATGCCCTGTTCCCTGAGAAGTGGATAGGGTCACCCACCGACTGGAGAATGTAGTGCCTGAGGGTGGGCAAATCCCCTCAAGAGGTACGCGGAGGCATCTCGCGCCAGTTAGCCGCAAGGCCAGAACTGCTCAAATAGGCCTGGATCCTGGACTCGCACAGAGAGAGAATAGGGACCTGGAAGGCTGGGAATGGGGATGTCTATGCAAATCAGATGATAATTGGGGTGTGGGTGGCCGAGTTTCCAGGGCTGGGATGGCGTGGAGGAGGGGCTGCAGGGAGGGAGGGGCAAGCTCCTGACCTATTCCCCCAACCCACTGGTCCCATCTGAAGTCTGCCGGCTCCCATCTTCCGCACTTAATGATTTCGACGGGCCCCACCCGCGCACCATCGGGGCCTTTGTGTCTGCCAGACCAATGGCCCCTCTCCTGGGCCCACCCATCAGTCACCCGGAGCTCCAGCTGTTCCCAGCCTTTGGAGCAACCTCGGCCATCACCAGTACAAATTGGCTCTCAACAGCCGCTTGGAGACCCCTTCTCTGCCATTGTCTCGGGACAAATGGCCCTTCCTCTGCACACCTCCCCACAGGCCCAGCCTAGGCTGCCTGCTGCTTCTGGGGAGGGAAGGAGCCCACTAGGCTCCTCTGGGAAGCCTCCTCCTCCCCAAACCCCAATAGTCTAGCCAGTCTGGCCCAGCACACTGTCCTCACTGCCTAGACACTCCATAGCTCTTCCTCTGCCAATTTCTGACTCAGGAGGCTCAGGACTGAATCTCCTTTTTCCCTCACAGCACCAAGAGCTGAAGAAGTCTAACTATATAAAGGTACTCCTTGACTTATGATGGGGTTACATCAGATAAACCAATCACATGTTGAAAATATCATAAGTTGCTGGCCGGGCGCGGTGGCTCAAGCCTGTAATCCCAGCACTTTGGGAGGCCGAGGCGGGTGGATCACGAGGTCAAGAGATCGAGACCATCCTGGTCAACACGGTGAAACCCCGTCTCTACTAAAAATACAAAAAACATTAGCTGGGCATGGTGGCGTGTGCCTGTAATCCCAGCTACTCAGGAGGCTGAGGCAGGAGAATTGCCTGAACCCAGGAGGCAGAGGTTGCGGTGAGCCGAGATCGTGCCATTGCACTCCAGCCTGGGTAAGGAGAGCGAAACTCCGTCAAAAAAAAAAAAAGAAAATATCATAAGTTGAAAATGCATTTAATACACCTAGCCTAGTGTATGAAACTTACTTTAGCCTAGCTTACCTTAAAGGACTCAGAACATTTACATTAGCTTACAGTGTAAAGGCAAAGTTATCTAACACAAAGCCTATTTTATTATAAAGTGTTTAATAGCTCATGTAATTTACTGAATATTGTACTCAAAGTGAAAAACATAATGGTTTTATGGGTACTTGAAGTATGATTTCTACTGAATATATATCATTTTCACATTATGGTAAAGGTAAACAAATTATATTAATAAGTAGAACTGGCATGAGTTGGGGTCTTGTGTACTTGTTGACTGAGGCTGAAGTGAAGCGTAAAAGAGGAGGGAGGGAAGGATTGGTGGAGGAGGGCTTGGGAACCAGGGACCAGGTTCCCAGGAGCCACCATGGCCAAGCGCAAAGCCAAGACAATTACATGCCTAGTTTTGCTGATCGCATTAAAATCATGAGAATGAGGGGTCTGGAAGTCATACATTAAGGCGTAGAATTAGAAGGGGCTTTAGAGACTGGCACAGGCATCCCCAAAGTGAATCTGACACGATTAGCTGGAACTGTGTGACACAAGCAGGCTCTTCCACACACTGGCTCAGTGGCCTTCTTGGCACTCTTCCCACTGCCAAAATCCACCCCGTCCTCTCCTTCCTTCTCCTTTTTTCTCCCCGCACAGAGCACAGACTCGCTGCTCAAACTTTCTCCTTGCTCCTCCTCATCCTCCTCTTTTGATCTCTTTCTTTCTCACATTCCCGCCTTTCACTTCCAGCACTGGCTTCCCTAGGGGTGTGTTAAGGAGTAGGCCTGAGAGGAGACAATGGGTGGGGTCTCTGGCTTTGGGGCTAGAAGACAGAGAGACAGAGCAAGACACCCCCCATGGAGTCTGCCCTCGGTCAAAAGGCCTATCTTGGCATCTGTCCCAGTGTCAGCGCCAGGGCCGCAGGAGAGTTAAAATGGTGTGGTTTGGGGTGAGGATGGAAATGGGCCTGTCTGGGTGTCTGTGTGAGAGGAGGCCTGAAGGTCAAGGTCTGGCTGAGATTTTGAGTCTCTGGCTGCCTGTGTGAGGGTATCCCTGTGTGTATATTGTGTGTGTCCCTGAGAGGCTGAAGCCAATATGTAGCTGGTTTTTCTCCAATGCACATCACTGAGAGTTGTGGGAAAGGAAGCTGGGTGCATCTCTTTAGATCTTAAGGAGCAGTGAGTGGGCTGGGGGCTGGGCTACACTGAGGTGGGCTCAGGCCTGGCTGGATCGGGCTGGTGTGGGGAGAGCCTGTTGTGGCAGTGGTGAATGGGCCTATCTGGCTAGGGAATGGTGAAGAAAGGATGGGGCGTGAGTGGGGGTGGAAAATGGAATTGCCAGCCCAGAATGAATGGATGGTGGAGTTTCTCTTTTGTAACCGGGAATAATTAAGATAGATGTGCGGATGGATTAGCTGTCCTGCAAGGTCAGGAGCGCATTGCCGGATCACTCTATTATTTCGCTGCGCCACAGCTACCCAGCTAACGCCTTTTTCATGATATTTTGAACATCCATACAGAAAAAACCAAGTGAGTGCACGAGAGATACAAATGGATCGTTTGGTGGAGAAATCCGTCTTCGTCACCGCCGCCAGGCTGGGATTAATGCAATTGAAGGCTCCTCCAGGCTCCGCCAGGGAGACGGCTAGAGAAAGCAAGAGAAATTGGTTTGTACCCCTGGGAGCACGATTGATGGGCCAGGCCTGCCAGGCTGGGCTGGGCCACCGTGTCCTCAGGCCGGACTGGGGGTGGGGAAATGGGTCTGGGGCCTGGCCTTGGCTTGGATGGTGCCCTGCCCTGCGTGACAAGCCTAGACTGGCCTAGAACCCACAGGAGCTTGCTTTTGGAGGCTGTGGATGGAATGACAAGGACAGTCTCAGGCTCTGATGCCCCAGCTGGGCTGAGGGACTTTGGGGAAGGAACAGGAATGGAGGAGCCTATTCCCCAGTGACACCCCTCTTTCTGAGTGGCCAAGGATAGGCTCCAAATGCCTACCAGGATGTAGGACCTCGGGGAGACAGTCTGGACCCCAGGGAGCTGGGGTTGCTATTCTCAGAGCAAACATTCACTGAGCCTGTGCCACGTGCCAGGCACTGCAATGAACACAAATGGGTCTGTCCTCACGAAGCTTATAGTCTAACTAGGAGGACAATGAACAAGTAATTCCTGCCACGGTGATGGCACTGTGATAGGAGCTGATGGAGAGCTCATCACCAGCCTGATGGAGGAGACAGAATCTACCCTCAGGGAGGTCAACTGACTCATTCAAGGTTACACAGCTAGTGTATGGCAGAGTGAGGACTAGGAAGAAAGTCCTTAGTCTAAAAGTTACTGCAGAATCTTACTAACCTGATGGAGGGGACAAGGTCTTCAGTCTCTGACCATGGTAGATATGTGAGCCTCATTTGGGGCAGCAGGAGAGGGAAGCAGTGCACACTTATATACCAGTAGGTATGCACGTCTGCACGTGCATGCACACACACACACACATTCACATACATGGAGTGAAGATGGCCTCAGTGAGATGATTAGAGAAAGTATGGATATTTTGTGTTTACTTATTAAATATATATGGTAAGAAAGAATTTAAACATGATACTCAAGTGAAAATTAAGTCCCGTCTCGCTCTTCACTTTCAGTCCCTTAATTTTAGTTCTCAGAAGCCACTGCTAGCACCATTTATGTATGTGTGTTTGTATCTTTTTATTTTTTATTTTTTGAGCTGGAGTTTCACTCTTGTCACCCAGGCTACAGTGCAATAGCACCACCTTGACTCACTGCAACCTCTGCCTCCTGCCTCAACCTCCGGAGTAGCTGGGATTACAGGCACCCCCCCACCACGCCTGGCTAATTTTTCTTTTGTATTTTTAGTAGAGGCGGGGTTTCACCATGTTGGCCAGCCTGGTCTCGAACCCCTGACCTCTAGTGATCCATCTACCTTGGCCTCCCAAAGTGCTGGGGCTGCAGGCATAAGCCACCGTGCCGGGCCATGTGTGTGTGTCTTTGTAGAAATATTCTCTACATTGGGCCAGATGCAGTGGCTCATGCCTGTAATCCCAACACTTTGAAGGTCAAGCAGGTGGGATTGCTTCAGCTCAGGAGTTTGAGACCAGCCTGGCCAACATGTGAAACCTCATTTCTACAAAAAATGCAAAATTAGCTGGGAGTGGTGGCCTGTGTCTGTACTTCCAACTACTTGGGAGACTGAGGTGGGAGAATGGCTTAAGCCCAGGAGGTGGTGGGGGTTGCAGTGAGCCGAGATCATGCCACTGCACTCCAGCCTGAGTGACAGAGACAGACCCTGTATCAAAAAGCAAAAAAAACAAAAAAAAGAAAGAAATATTTTCTACATTCACAAATGATAGCAAACTGCAGACACTGTTCTGCATATTTTTGTTTAATTCAAAAAATTATTTTAGAGATTATTAGAGAGTAGTATTTAATATATTAAAATCTCCCTTTTTCTTTTTTTACCAGCAGTGTAGTATTCCACTGTGAGGATGTCTTGTTACTTATTTAACCAGTACTGATGTATGTTTAGGTTGTTACCAGTCTACTATTGCAAAAAAAAAAAAAATTGCCAAGTGACTATCCTTGAGGTGGAATGGCTAGGTTGAAGGGAATGCGTAAGAGGGAGTTTTGGCTTGGGCTGGAAGGAAAAGAGAGTAGTGTCATAAGAGGAGATGGAGAGGGCAGAGGGGCCGAGGGGATGGTGGGCGTAGTGCAGACAGCAAGGGGCTCTGAGCCAGGGAGGCTGGAGGCTTGGGCCCCAGTCTTGGTTCTGTTCTTTACTACACTCCTGTGTTCTTTACTTGTTCTGTGAGTTTCAGAAAGTTATTGAATTTATCTAAACCTCTTTTTTTTTTAAATGGGGAGAACAATATGAACCTCACTGATTCATTGTGAGGTTTAAAAATAATTTCCATGATTATACATAGAAAAATGGGTGGACTTACTCTACAATAAAAGCAGCAATGATCTCTGGATAGTGGCATCTGAAATGCTGTATTTTTTCTTTTATATTGTCTGCATTAGCTGTGTTGTCTAAAATATCTGCAATATACATATATTATTTTCACAATCAGAAAGAAATAATATAGACTCCAGATGATTTTGGTGGGGCAGGGAGAGAAGTAGAGGTAGGAGCCACCGTAGGCTGAAATGTTTGCTCAAGATTACTTAGCAGAGACTGCAGGGGTGGGCTGGACTTACAGAAGTTGGCTAGAGAGACCATATCACTGGAGGACATGAGTGAGCAAAAGCGTGGAGACGAAAGGCATTGGTGGGCAAAGCTGGCCAGTTGAGCAGCAGCAGAGCCTTCTTGGCCATTTCACTCACTCGTTCTTTTCACAGGCATCTATTGAGCACAGATTCTGGTCAGGCACGGTGCTCTACCCTGGGACTATTTTGTGTTATGGTGACCATAACAGAAGCTTTGTGGAGCTTATGACAATTGGAGAAGTT
This sequence comes from Sapajus apella, assembly GCF_009761245.1. Lineage (NCBI taxonomy): Eukaryota > Metazoa > Chordata > Mammalia > Primates > Cebidae > Sapajus > Sapajus apella. Next base: position 4,239,047 of record NW_022436953.1, on the reverse strand, counting down.
CACAGAGAGGTATAAATTGCTCCTGTGAAATGTTGACAGCAGCTGCTTGGGCCTTCTGAGAGCCTAGAATATAGCCTAGTTAGGGAGGAGAAGAAAGTATTCCCAGAGGAAGTCTTCACTGAATTAAACCAAGATTGGAAGGACAAATAGGTGTTAACCCAGCAAAGAAGAAAGATAAGGGTGTTTCAGGAAGAAGGAACAGCAAAGTGGATGGCCCAATGGCAGAGGAAGCCTGGTGAGTAAGAGGGCTGATGTCGGGGGCAAAGGGAAAGGGTCCAGAGGCATTGGTGGACTGGGCAGTCGTGGTCCTCATGGGTTGTAAGAATTTTGGACATGAGAGCAGCAGGAGCCATGGGAGAGTTTAAGCCCACAGTGACATGATCAGGCTTGTGTTTTGAGCAGTCCCTGCCGGCAGCAAAGAGTGGAGATAACCTGCATCAATGAGGAGACCCCTGGGAATGGAGGGCGATAATGTGAATGAGGGGAGTGGTGATGGAGTTGGAAGGAAAAGGATGGGATTAGCAGAAGAGGAGTGGGAGAAAAGGTTGGAGAGATATGGCAGGGGGATTGCTGTAAGTCCCAGCCGAAGAGTTTAATCATCAGTTAGCTACCTGGAGCCACTGATAGTGATATTCTAACAAACTCCATTCATAGAGTAGAGTGTCTACTGATGCTGGACCACATTGCACAACTATTTTTTGCATGCTTATCTCATGTAATACTTATAGCTACCCTATGAGGATGGTATTATTACTCTCATTTGGTGGGTGGATTAAACAACTTGATCTGGGTCACCCATCACTAAGAAGTGAACCTGGGCTTTACACCCTGCATTCTGGTTGCAGAGTATAACCACCAAGCTACCCTGTCATGGGAGCTTTTCAGCAGAAAAAGGATGCGATCAGGGTTGTAACTTTGGAAAATTAATCTGGTGGCAGTGAGAAAGATGGATGGGTTTGGTCAGAAGTGAGATCAGGGAATCTGGGCCATGGTGAGACCAAAGGAATGGGGAGGAAGGGATGGATGCCAAGACCATTGTAAACAGATAGGATCGAAGATGTGTATTAGTTATCTATGGCTGCTGTAACAATCTACCACAAACTTTACGGCTTAAAACAAAACCTATTTTAAAAAATCTTCTGTACGTTGAAATTCTTGGCAGGCATAACTGATTTCTCTCTTAGTCTCACAAGGCTAAAATCAAGGTGTCAGTCTGTCTGAGCTCTTATCTGAGGCTCTGGGGAAAGAATCTGCTTCCACTTTCATTCTTGTTGTTGGCAGAATTCAGTTCTTTTCTGTAATAGGGCTCAGGTTCCTGATTCCTTGCTGGCTGTCAAGTGGGGTCATTCTCCCAAAACCACTCTCTGGTGCCTGCATGTGACTCCTCTGTCTTCCAAGCCAGCAACAGTGCACAATTTTTGTGCTTTGAATACCTCCAGTTCCCTCTGTCAGCAGCCAGAGAAAACATTCTGCTCTGAAACGGCTCCTGTGATTAGACAAGACCCACCCAGATTATCTCCCTTTTGCCAGGTACCATAATCAGGGGAGCAACACCAGAAGGTGAAAGTAATGGGGTCATCTTAAAATTCTGTGTAACTGTAAGACCACTTGGATTTACATGTCCTGGAAAGCTGGGTGAGGAGGGATGTCGGAAAGGGTGATGTAGGGACAAGATGGCCCTGAAGTTTGGAAAATGAATAATTGGGAACCCAGCAGGTTGGTTTGGGAGGCTTGGAAAGATAATGAGGTGGGTTTTAAGGTGGACGCATAGAGCAGTAAGAAATGGGAATTGCTTCTCAGCAGAGTGGTGATATTGCTTTTTTTTTTTTTTTTTTTTTTTGAGATGGAGTTTTGCTCTTATTCCTCAGGCTGGAGTGGCAATGGTATGATCTTGGCTTACCACAACCTTTGCCTCCCAGGTTCAAGCGATTCTCCTGCCTCGGCCTCCCGAGTAGCTGGGATTACAGACTCGTGCTACCACGCCCAGCTAATTTTGTATTTTTAGTAGAGTTGGGGTTTCTCCATGTTGGTCAGGCTGGTCTCGAACTCCTGACCTCAGGTGATCCGCCCACCTCGGCCTTCCAAAGTGCTGGGATTACAGACGTGAGCCACTGCACCTGGCTTATTACATTCTTTTGTACTTCATTGAGATACGCCACACAGGCAGGAAAGAACACTAATCTGAGTGTACAGCTCAGTGAGCTCTTACATATGTTGACACCTGTGCCACCACCCTCAGACCAAGATTTCCAGCTTCCCCCAGCCAAGAGCCCTGTGCTTCTTCCCGGTGTTGCTTCCCCATGGGGAACCACTATTCTGACCACTAGTGATTGCCGTAGATTAGTTTGGCTTGTGCTTGAGCTTCATATACATGGAACCATATAGCATATTCTTATCAAATATTAATGATTTATTGGGTGCTTACTGTGTGCCAGGTATTGTGCCGGGCACTGCAGATGCAACAAGACAGACAAGGTCCCAGCCCTCGCAGAAGTTCTGCCCAGAAGAAAGAGATCACTACTGTTGGAGGCAACAGGATGACCCAGGGGGAGGGTGTGGACAAAGAAGAAAGATCATAAAGGTGAAACTGGGAGAAATGCTTCAGCATGGGGTGGGAGTGTGGCAGGAGGGTCGGAGATGGAGGGAAGCTGGAGTGTGCAGCAGCGCAGAAACCAAAGAGAGGGCACTTCAAGAGGGAGGGGCCACCAACAGCGCCACATGCTGCTGAGAGGTTAATCAACACATATTTATGGAGCATCTGCTTTGTACAAGGCTAGGGACGGAGTGGAATAGAGAGTGGCATAAAACTCCCTGTAATAATGTCTCTAACATGCCTATAGAGATAAGAGGAGGCCCTGGAGGGGGATGGAGGGGTGTGTGTGGAAACACTATAAAATTCAAATATGATCATGTCACTGTCCTGCTTAAAACTCTCCTATGCTTTCCCATTGCCGGTGGGACTAAGATCAGAACTTCACCATGGCCTCCCAGCCCTTGTAGTCTGAGCTGTCAACTTCTGTAGCCTTCAGCCCTTATCTTTTTCCCTGTTACTCTGACTTCCAGGCATCCTGGCTGCCTCTTTCCTCCTTGTTCTGCTCCCTCCTGCCCCAGGGCCTTTGCGTGCATCATTTCTTCTGCCTAAAATTCTCTTCTTCTTTTTGCTACCCCTAGAGAGTCATAGTTAACTCTGCTCACCACTATTCACATCTCAGCTCAATGATCATCTCCTTAGAGAAGACTTCCCTGATTTTCCTGCTTGAAATACTTCCCTATGTTTTGCACTCCCACAGCCTGCTTTCCCGACTTACCATGATGGGCCATTCTATATCTGTGAGATTACTGCACCAGTGTTTCTCTCTCTCTTATATCAGAGACTTTCAAGAGAGTAGAAACCTCATCTGCTCATGATTGTCAGTGATTCCTCAGCAGCTAGCTTAGCGAGCGCTCGATTAGTAATTGCTGAAGGAATGTGTTTATGAATTTGAAGTCAGAAGGTCTGTCTCTGAATCCTGGCTCTGTGACCTTGGATACATAGCTTTCTTTTCCTCCCTGGGACTCAGTTTCATCATCCATGAAACGAAGGGATAGACTCTCCAAGGGCTTCTCTGGCTTGATGTCCTTGGAGTCAATGACTCACACTCATAAGAATGTCACTAGGCTGCCTGCCAGCACATTGGCACTGATATTACTAAGTGCTGAGTAAGATGGTGTGAAACATCCAGTGCTTTTAGAGACAGGACAGAGCAGTGTGATCTAGGATGTTCAGAGAAGACTTCCTGGAAGAGGTGGGTAGGAATGAATTAACAGATGGAGACAATAGAGATTTTTAAGAACCAGGGAAGTGCTGGGGCACCAAATGTGGCAAGAGACAATAAGGAGGCTGGCCTGGCCCAAGCCCGGGGGAAGGCTCCAGCTCCCTTTAAATAGGAGAGGCCCAGTGTGCTAGTTTTCTGTTTCTGCAGTGACGATTGACCACAAATGTAGTGGCTTAAAACAACGAAATTTATTATCTTACAGTTTTGGAGTACAAACTCAGTCTCTCTGGGCTGAAGTCAAGATGTTAACAGGGCGTGTTCCTTCTCCAGCCTTGAGGGAGGAGTCTGTGTACTTGCCTTTTCCAACTTCTAAAGGCCGTCCTCATTTCTTGGTTTGTGGCCCTGAATCACATCGCCATTTTCTTTTTTTTTACTTTGACTTTGTTGCCTCTCTTATGGTTACATTGTGCACACTCCCATAATCCAGGGTGATCTCAAAATCATTAACATAGTCACATCTAGAAAGTCCCTTTTATCATGTCTCATTTTTCTTTCCCTTCCTTCCTTCCTTCCTCCCTTCCCTCCTTCCTTCCTTCCTTCCTTCCTTCCTTCCTTCCTTCCTTCCTTCCTTCCTTCCTTCCTTCCTTCCTTTCGACTGAATCGTGCACTGTCACCCAGGCTGTAGTGCAGTGGTGCAATCTTGGCTCACTGCAATCTCCGCCTTCTGGGTTCAAGCAATTCTCCTGCCTCAGCCTCCCGAGTAGCTGGGACTACAGGTGTGTAGCTGGGACTACAGGTGTGCACCAACACGCCCAGCTAATTTTGTGTATGTATGCGTGTGTATTTTTAGTTGAGTTGGGATTCACCATGTTGGCCAGGATGGTCTCGATCTCCTGACCTCGTGATCCTGCCTGCCTCAGCCTCCCAAAGTACTGCCCGCCTCGGCCTCCTAAAGTGCTGGGATTACAGGCGTGAGCCACCGTGCCTGGCCTTTTTTTTTTTTTTTTGGAGTCTCCCTCTGTTGCCTAGGCTGGAATGCAGTGGCATGATTCCAGCTCACTGCAACCTCCACCTCCTGGGTTCAAGTGATTCTCATCCCTCAGCCACATACATAGCTAGAATTACAGTCTTGTGCCACCAAGCCCAGCTAATTGTTTTTCTGTATTTTTAGTAGAGACGAGGTTTTACCATGTTGGCCAGGCTAGTCTCAAACACCTGACCTCAAGTGATCTGCCTGCCTGCATTGCCCAAAATCCTGGGATTACAGGCATGAGCCACTGGACCCAGCCAGTAAAGTCTCTTTTTATCATGTAAGATAAATATTCACAGGTTCTAGGCCTTAGGATTAGGATAAGGACATCTTTGAGTGATTATTTTTCAGCCTATCGCACCCTGGTAGTTATTCATGTGGTCTCCAGAACCAGAATGCCTCAGTGCAGGCCTTGGCTTTGTCATTCATTCATTAACTCACTCATTCACTAATTCACTCATTAACTAGGACATAAAGCGGGTAAATAACTTACCTAGGCCTAACCCTAGGATCCTAGCATTTATCATGGTGGGTCATAACTTATCCAGGCTTAATCCTAGGGTCTCAACCTCTTTAAGCCCTAGTTAACTTATTTGTAAAATACAGAACTAGGATAATTCACCTAATTTGTTTTGATTATTGATTGCTGTATGACATACCACCCCAGATTTCAGTAGCTAAAACTGATTTTTAACTATTTCATGAGTCTGGGGGTTGGCTGGGCTCAGCTGGGCATTTCTTCTGCTCTTTGTGGTGCTGGCTGAGTTCCCTCCCACAGCTGCATTCACGTGAAAACTCACCTGAGGTTGGAACATCCATGGCCCCACTGATATGCTTGGCAGTGACCGCAGGCTGCGGTCTGGAAAACCTTGCCTCTGCTTCATGCTGCCTCTCCCCCTGCAGGGGTTCTCTGTCTCCACTGCCTTCTCCAGCTGAAGAGTTCAGACTTCTTACATGGTAGCTGGCCTCCAATGAGGTGATTATGGAAGCTGCGAGCTCTCTTAAGACCTAAGCACAGAAACTGTCTCTTCTGTTGCATTCTGTTGGTCAAAAGATCACATGGCCAGCCCAGATTCAAAGGGAGGGGAAATAGACTCCACTTCTTATGCAAAATTATATAGCACAAGTCTCGTGGGTTGCACCTGCTATGGCAATTGTAAGAATTCCATGAGTTAAAACCTGTAAAAGGACTTAGAACAGTACCAGTTTTCTAGTAAGTACTCAATACTTTTTAAAAAGCTCAGGCTTGGCCAGGCGCCGTGGCTTATATCTGTAATCTCAGCACTTAGAGAGGCTGAGGTGGGCAGATCACCTGAAGTCAGGAGTTGGAGGCCAGTCTGACCAACATGTAGTGAAACCCCATCTCTACCAAAAAATACAAAAATTAGCTGGGCATGGTGGCACATGCCTGCAGTCCCAGCTACTCGGGAGGCTGAGGCAGGAGAAATTGCTTGAACCCCAGAGGCAGAGGTTGTAGAGAGCCGAGATGATGCCATTGCACTCCAGCCTGGGCGACAGGGCGAGATTCCATCTCAAAACAAAAAAAAGCTCAGGCGCTAGTGCTTGGCTGCCTAGCTTCAAAACCCAGCTCCACAGCTTATGGTTTTGTGACCTTTGGCAAACTACTTAACGGCTTCAAGCCTCAGGGTCATCATCTGTACATGAGATTAGTGGCAAAATGTGCTTTGAAGGGTTGCTGCAAGGCTAAGGTGTAATGATATATGCAGACCTGTGGCGCAGGTGCTGTCATACAATTAGTCCTCAATAAAAGCCTTATGCTCTTGATGCAGGTACAGTGCCAGGCACTTTCTCATATATTCTTTCATTTAAGCATATTGTTAACCCCTAGTGGTCGAGATAGATACACATTTATCTATGAAGAAATGGAGGCCCCAAGTCTTTAGAAATTTGGGAAGGAAGTAGCGTATGCTTAGGACTGGGTCCTAGGTTTGTGTACTCCTTCCACCTTACCACTGATTTCAAGCTTTTTTCATTTGTTTGTTTGTTTGTTTGTTTTGGAGAGAACCACCTCCCACCCTGACCCATCTTTTTCGAACAAATCTACTCTGTAAAATGAAGAAGACAGTATTTTATTAGCACATATTATGAAGGCTCAAATTTTAGCTTTTTACTTTCTAGAAAAAAAGTTAATTAACACGCATATTTATCATGAAGGTAACCTCTAATGCGTTAAAATTCAGTTCCTAACAACATTTCTATGAACATGTGATCTCTTATTTAAGGTTTCAAAAAGTATATCTATATAAAAGTTCAGCCAGGTGTGGTGGCCCACACCTGTAATCCCAGCTTTTGGGGAGGCCTACGTGGGAGGATGGCTTGAGCTACATCAAGTGAGCTATGATCGCACCACTGCACTCCAGCTGGGTGACAGAGCCAGACTCTGTCTCTAAAACAGATAAAAAAACAAATTCTGTGAACCCTTCAGATACTTCTAAGGAATTTTAAATTTCTGTGGATTCCAGATTGGAGACCCCTTCATCAGACCACATCCTTCCACATGGGGGTGAAGGAGATGGATCATCTGGGTTCTGAGCAACGGAGGTCTTCACCAGGCTAAGGACTTTGGAGACTTTTTGTAAGCAATGGGGTATTGTTTAATGTCTTTTTTATCCATTATCTGTTGGACTTTTGAGGACTGTGATCAAGAAGAATAAAGGCAGAGAAAAATACGAATGGCCGATATTTATTAAATGCTGACTGCGTACCAGGTACCTTGTTCTTTCCTTATTTGATCTCTTTGAGTTACAGGAAGGCACTATTATCATTCCCATTTGACAGATGATGAAACTGAGGCTTAGGCAGAATAAGTAGCTTATCAAGCTAGTAAACAATAAAGGTGGATTGCAAGTCAATGAGAAGTCACTGGATTTTTTTTTTTTTTTTTTTTTGAGACTGGGTCTCACTAAGTTGCCCAGGCTGGAGTAAAACAGCTATTCACAGGCATAGTCATTGTGCACTACCGCCTCAAACTTCTGGGCTCAAGTGATCCTTCTGCCTCAGCCTCCTGGGTAGCTAGGACTACAGATGCACACCACCACACCCAGATAATTTTAAATTTTTCATAGAGTCAAGGTCTCGTTATGTTGGCCAGGCTGGTCTTGAACTCATGGCCTCAAGTGATCCTCCTGTCTTGGCCTCCCAAAGTGTTGTGATTACAGATTTAAGCCACCATGCCTGCCTGGAATTTTTTTTTTTTTTTTCGAGATGGAGTCTTGCTCTGTCGCCCAGTTTGGAGTGCCGTGGTATGATCTCAGCTCACTGCAACCTCTGCCTCCCATGTTCAAGCAATTCTCCTGCCTCAGGAGGGCAGGAGATTAGCTGGGATTATCGGCGCCCACCACCATGCCTGGCTAATTTTTGTATTCTTAGTAGAGATGGAGTTTCACCATGTTGGCCAGGCTGGTCTTGAACTCTTGACCTTGTGATCCTCCTGCTGCAGACTCCAAAGTGATGGAATTACAGGCGTGAGCCATTGCGCCCAGCTGGAATTTTTTTTTAGGAGGAGGCTACTGGTGACATGGTGAGTGGGAGCAGAGGGGTTAGGAAAGGAAGAGGTGGTGGGAGGTGGAGCCCACAGGTGTATATCCGGGAATGGTTGACAGCGAGGGGAAGAGAAATTAGGACAGAGGTCCAGAGGGTAAGGACAGAGAAGGAAGGCTCAGAGGGGAGAGGGAAAGATGGGGAATGCAAGAGGAAGAGGAGGGTCACTGAAGGAGCATGTGGATGGAGCATTGCTTCTCCTGGATTCCCAAGGGTATTGACCCCAAGAGAGCCACAGGTGGAGATTCTCCCTGTACCAAGCCTTCTATAGGAATAGGAAGAGATGGTGCCACACACTTGAAGGCAATGACCACTATGGGGCAGTTTCCCTTCTTTTCACACACTCTATGCTCCAGACAAACCAGGCTGCTCTTTTCCAGAACATGCCTGGCACCACAGTGTAGAGGAAAGGGCATGGGTTTTAGAGGCAACCAGTTCCAGGTTTGAAGCCAGACTGCTGCTTACTAACTGTAATGTTAGGTAAGTTATTTCACTTCCCTGAACTTCAGTTTCTCATCTATATACATGGAGGTTATAACACCTATCTCTAAACATGTTGGGAAGGGTTAATGAGATAATATGGATGAAGGCTGCCAGTGTATTCTTGGTACAGAGTAGATGCTCCTGAAATACTGGAGTCCTCCTTCTCTGCACCTCTGTTCACCCACCTCTCTCCTCCGGCCAAGCTGTTCCTCTTGGATCCACCTGTTGAAGCTCCGCCCAACACCTGCCCAGCTCCAGTGGTACTTCTCCCATCAATCCTGCCTCTGACCCTGGCAGAGATCTGTCCCTTCCTGGCACACTGGAACACTCTGTATTACTCACAAATAACTTAAGGCACACTTATTGCTTTGTATTACAAGTATTTGTTTTTGGCTTTAACAAGCCTAATATAAATATTTACAGAAAGAAGCAAATATTGGCTTGAGCTTTGGGAGAAAGCACAGAACCAGTTTTGCATCCCTGTTCTTTTGCAGGATCTGGAAGGCCTCTGGCAGAAGCTCGGGGGGACTGGCAATGACATTTAATTGGCTTTGGTGGGGAGCAGGCAGATCAGCGATGTCCTTGATCAGCTGATCTGGAGGTGGAGTTGCAGGGGTGCAGTGTCAGTATCAGTGAAACTTTTTTTTTTACTATTACAAAAGTTTATTTAACAAAGTCTAATATGAAAGTGTACATGACCTAATTTTTACATGATAGTAAAACAGGCCCTGTGGAGAGAGGACATGGGTTTCTCTGCTGAACAGCCATTATTTATATTCGTTCCAAGGCTCCTAACATGATGGTACTATTTCCTCGTATTACCACCATTCCAATATTGTTCTGTTGCGCATTAGTTGCCATCTCCACACATTCATCTGTCACAAGATTCATAAATGGACCAAATCCCTGCAATGTTCTTTGGCATGTCTGCCATCATGTAATTTCAATAACTTCTTGTCCATAAATTTTTTCAACTCGGGAGGGGGAGCTTTGCTCATGGTGGATACTCTGTGGGCTCACAGATGCCTTGGAACGGAACATACCTCAGTGAAACTTTTAAGTGCGGGAGAATCAATGACAACTTCAGCTGAAATGAGGGTTCAGGAAGGCTCCATTTTTGGGATGGGGTTACCACGGAAAGTCTGTGTTCCTAGAAATTAACCAGCGTTTGATACTGAATTGAGTGAAAGTTAAGAGCAGATTAAGGACTGGTTGAACCTAGGACTGGAGAGACACCATTTCTCCTTCTAGGGGAGAATCTGGAATCTCAGCCAGGGCTGAAGGCCATGCCCACTGGCCTCCCTGGGTTGGGAGTAGAGGGATAAAATATCTGGGACAATGGAAGAAAAGGAAGATAGCCAGTGTGGCTGGGTCTTGGAGAAGTGACATCTGATTTCCCCACCCTTCCTCCTTCACATTCTCCTGGGCCTCCTGGACCATCACCCACCATAGCCCAAACTCTCCAGTCCTTTCTCCTCCTAGGAAGCCATCTCCGTTTGTTCTCAGCATCTCCATGTCTTCCACTCACCAGTGTTTCAAGACTGACAACGGAGACCTTACTGGTCCATTACTATTTCTCAATCCTTTTTCAGGAGACAGTTTATTTATTAATCCCTGATGCTGGTTTCCTCCAATGGAGATAAACTGCAGGAGAAAGTTTTCCTCTGTCCTATTCATGGGACAATTTAAGTGCTGAATCAGGCTGGGCACGGTGGCTCACACCTGAAACCCCAGCACTTTGGGAGGCTGAGGTGTGTGGATCACTTGAGGTCAGAAGTTTGAGATCAGCCTGTCCGACATGGCAAAACTCTGTCTATACTAAAAACACAAAAATTAGCTGGACGTGGTGGTGCACACCTATGATCCCAGCTACTTGGGAAGCTGAGGCCTGAGAATCGCTTGAACCCAGAAGGCAGAGTTTTCAGTGAGCTGAGATCACGCCATTGCACTCCAGCCTGGGCAACAGAGAGAGACTCCATCTCAAATAAATAAAGAAAATAAAAACAAATAAATACTGAATCATATAACCAACATGCCACTTCTTACAGGCCTTTGAGTAAGCTTAGTGTCCAGTCAGGGAGATGAAACTCCATGACAATAAGCTGAGAGATATCTCAAGGCAGCCTGGGAGTGGAGGGCCAAATATGGGGGAATCACAGCAATAATAATGTTTCCTCAGGATTTTCTGCTTTATTGAATAATTTCACACCCATTATCTACAATTGACAAACGGGAAACTGAAGCTCAGAGAGGGGAAGTCACCTGCCAAGGTTAGATAGCCAGTAAGTGACAAGACAGGGATTGAAATCCATACCCTCTCTGAAGCCTAATCACTTCCAGGAAGATATGCAGGGGTTTCTGGGTGGTGGATAGGTGGATGGGAGCTCAGGGGAAACTTGTGGAGGATGTGGTCTTTCTAGGGGGATAGAAATTCTTTAGGGAAAGAGAGTGGATGCAGGAAGCAGCAGGGGCTTATCTGGGCGTCTTCAACTTGCTGAGTCCTGTCTGTGAGCTGTGGACTCTGCAGCTTAGAGCTGCCCCTGGAAGAATCCTTCTACCCTTACTGCAGAGGTCCCAGGCTGGGGTAACAAGGGAGTCTCTCAGGCTCCCAGGCCTCTTCTGGAGCCCAGATTCTTCCCAGCTATAGCCTCAGGTTGATCCCTATAGCAATTTGAGCCAAAGATGCCCTCAGGATCACTGTGCCCCCCTCATAGCCCTCGGGGCCAAATCTGTACCCCTTGCCCATATCCTGAGACTCTGAGAAAAAACCTCAGCCATCCATGTGGGTCTCCTCCCAGCAGGTCAGTTCTCCCCCCACCATGGACAAGCTCCTGCGATGATGGATCGCTGGCCCCAACGCACATATTATTATGAAATGGGTTTATTACACTCTAAATCTCTCACTAATGTGCCGCTGTTTAATCCCTTTATCCAATTCTCAGTCTCTCAGGCTCGGCCACAGCTCTCTCCATCCAGGAGTAGGTCTGAATGGTTTATTGGATGATTTCTGACTTGGGGGAACTAGGGTGGGGGCTGTTTAGAGGTGGGGAGGAGGAGAGTGAGTGAGGCGGTGTCTAAGAGAACTTCAAGGGCTTGTCTGGGGTCTCAAACATGGGGACTTCCTGGGGCCCCTTCTGTCTGTCTGTCTGTCTTTCTCTCTGACTCATACTTGCTGCTACCTCACTCTGTCTCTGCCTCCTGGCTCTCAGTGCCTTGTCACTTCCTCTCTGGCTCTTTGACTGTCTCTTTTTGTCTCTCTGTCTTCCTTTGAAGCCAACTGTGGTCAGTCCTCCCAGATGGACAGGGCAATCGATCCCTACCTCTCCCATCCCATCTCCAGCCCCCCTTTTCTGGAGGTTCCTCTCCTGCTGGGTTTCTGTCCTCCAAGTCTCTTCTCCCCAGCCTCACTAGCCAGCTACTTTCCTCTTGGGCCACCTGCTCCTGATGTCCACCTCTGACTTTCCTCTTCCACCCTCAGCCCCTCCCATCTGCCCTGCTCTCAGGCCCACACCCACGCCTGCTAAGCCCAGCAGCCTGCGCTTCCTCTCCCGCCCTCAGCCTCCTCTGCCTCCCCACCCTGGCTGACCCTCAGCTTCGGAGGCCTCCTCCCTGCCCTCTTCCCCTGGCTTTTCCCCCTCCACACTGGCCTTCTCTCCCTTCCTTGGTCTCTATCTCTGTCTCCCCCAGTGTCTCTCCCCAAGCAGTCCCTCCCCACGCTGACACACCAGCCGGTAAGGCAGCCAAGGCTTCCTGCTGTCAGCTGGGGAATAGATAAAGATAAATGATATTATGTTAAATTCCACTTAATGACAAATTTTTAATTTTCTGAACATGGTCATTTTCTGGCTAGTGAATCAAGTGGAGGGAGCTAATTACATGAAGATCTGAACAAAAATAACTCCTAATTTTCAAGGATAATGGAAGAGAAATGTTGGAGATTAATGGCACTATTTATCTTTTTTAAATTTCTATCTTTCTCTGTGATAGCCGTGCTCCCCAAGGAAAATATTCATAAAATGAAATTGAAGTCGTAACTTAATAGGTTATTAAAATTTTTGAGTGCATATCACTTTCCTTCCGCAGCACTGTAAATTTAAATTGAAGTTTGCGGCTCCCCGAGTCACCAGCGGAGTTTTTTTTATGATGGCACAATAGAGAGAAACATGCATCTTTGTCAGGAGGTATTTGCTAGTCTAATTTTATGGCAGGCCGGATTATCAGACGGGAATGGCAGCGCCGGGGGAAGCTGACAAGCCCGCAGCCGGCAGCCATGTGTTTCCATTAGCGCCCCGAGCCGTCCGGGGCTTCTCTGGACTCTCATTTTCCACTTCAGTCTTTTATCTTGATTTAAAGTGAGGGCGCCCAATATTCAGGGCCTGTCATTTTTCTCTCTCACACACTCTCACGCGCTCTTCCTCACTTCTCCCCTCCCACTTCCTCCCCTTGGGGCCGCTCCCTTTCATCTCTGGGGTCTCCAGTGTCCTCCTTCCCTGTCCTCACCCAGCCCCGTGGGCTCCTCCCTGGAAGGAGGAAGGGAGAAGAGGCAGGGGCCGGCAGGGCAGCCGCTGGAGTTGGTTATAAATTTGAGTGAAGCCTCCTCCCCGTGGGCTCATCAGCTGAACACTCAACGGGACTGCTTGCGTGCGAGGGAGGGAGGGGGCTCTCCAGGCTCAAGCCCATCAGGCCCTCTAATTGAGTGTTAATGGAGTTTCGAGGAGGAGGGGCGCAGCTGTTGGCCCAGGGACCAGAGGGCAGCCAGAACGATCACCCGTCTCTTGTCTCTTCTCGTCCCTGTCTCTGTTTCCATCCAGGTCTCTGTCCCTGGCTTTGTCTCTGGGTCTCAGAATTATAGACTTAAAGGGAAACTTAAAAAGAGCCCAGACCAACTCCCACATTTTATAGATAAACAGACTGAGGTCCAGAGATGGGGAGAGGCTTGTCCGTGGTCCCATAGCTAATCAGTGACTGAGAAAGCACAAAAAGTTGGATATCAGAGATGGTTGGATAGCTGAACTTCCCGTTGGACCACACTGCCTCCCACAGCCCCTTTCTGTTCCCAGGTGGAAGCAGCACCTTTGTGCCTGCCTTAGCTCCCACCCAGCTTTGCCTACACTGTGGTCACCAACATTCTCGAAGGCACTGGCCTTGACAACCAAGGTCATCTTTCACTCATGTCCTATCCTCATCCCCAGACCCAGTCGCTCACCAGGTCCCTCCATCTCTTCTATCTGTCCTATCCTCTCCTTCTCTCAGGTTCACCCAGCCTGTTACATCAGTCCCCTGCCTGCTCAGTTGTTTCCATGCTCTCCCCCAACTCCTGTCCCATGATAACCTCCCCTAAACGCCCCAAACCCCCAAACACTCTTCTGCCTGTGCTCAGAACCCCACTCTGCACCCTCCATCCCATGCCTACGGGGTTAAGTTCCGTGTTCTCACTCAAGCCTCAAAGCCTGCAGGACTAGGGCCCACTGTCTCCCCTCTGTTCCTCTTGCCCTTGCCCACCATATATCCATGTAGGGTCAATTCCAGCCAGCATGGCGTCTCTGCACCTTTCATCTTGGTGTTCCCACTAGGAATGTCCTCTCCCATAGCTCTAGCCACCATTCATGACCCACTTCAAACTACCGCCTCGCTGGGCTCCCCTAGTCCACAATGATCTTCCCTCTCCTCTGGCCTTCTTTAGCCCTCACCACCCAGGTGTCCATCATCTGTGAACCAACGGCCTGAGACCATCACTGCACTTTCTGTGACTTGTATCATGATGGACCAGGGACCCTATGTTTAGTTGACATACCTTATTCCAGTGATTGCAAATGCTCACCTGGGTCACATATCCTAACCCATATGTCCCCTATGCAGCAGCAGGGACCCCTCGATAAGACGTTAGACAGGAAGCCTGTCTCACTCACTCTGCCTCTCACTCATGTTGATGCTAGAAGAGATCTGAGACTTCAGCTCCCTCATTTTACAGATGGAGAAACTGAGGCCCAGCCACAGGGATGGTACCCAGGGTTCTGCCTGAGTTGAGACTCACATCTGGGTCTCTGGACTCATTTTTCAGTGCTCGCTGGGCCTCACCATCCTGCCCCTAGGGTTCAGGTCGTCACTGTCACTCATGTGTAAGTTGGCAATAATACTTGTAATCTCGGGGTCTTGGTTTCTCCAAGATGGAGAAAAGCAATCCTGGACCATGACACCTCAAAGTGGGATCAGGGGTAATTGGGGAACCCTGCGGCAATGGCAGGACTTTTTAACAAAGCATCTACTTCCCCTCTCACCCTCTTCCACATCTGAGACTGTCCAGCCTCTGCCCAAGTGCTCCCTGGCCTGGCCACTCCCAAGGGCTCTGCCCCTCCTCCTCCTCACCCACCCACAGTGGTGATGGCCTCCCATTGTGTCGGGGGCCATGTTACAGGCATGTTGCAAGCATGTGGCAGGCATGTCGCAGGCATGGCCATTTCCACTTGGCTGCCTATGCCACACAGGTCAGGTGGCGAGTGGCCCAGGCCGCCCCCACGCCGTGTTTAGCAGTGAAGCTGAGCGGAGGCGGTGCTTGGTTCCCCAGCCACAGTCTCTCGTTAGAAAGAAATTAAAAGCCACTCAATTTTGGCTAATATCCCTCTGAAGGCCTTTAACTCCACCTGTGACTAACCCATTCATAATCGCTCCGTTTTAGTGGCTCAGGCTGATGTAGCCTCAATTAATTTGGGAGGAGAGATAAACGGCCATTCCTCTTTGTCTCCCATCCCTTCCTCCCTTCCTGCCCTCTCTGTCGTCTCCCCCACAGCCTCTCTGTCTCTCTCCACCTCGGGCTCAGTTTTTCTTTCTCCCTTTCTGTGTCTCACTTTTCTCATCCTAGTTGTGGGGGGCTGTTTCTTTCTCTTGAAATTTCTGTCTTTCCAACTCCTTCTGCATCTCCTTCAAAGTCTGCCTGAGTTTTCGTTCTCTCTGTTTTGCCCTACCTTTCACTCACTCTGTCTCACTCTTCCCACCTCTTTCTTCATCCATTTCTCTGTCTGTCTGGGCCTCTGTTCCTTTGTCTTTGTCTTCCTGCCCTGTTTCTCCGGTTCCTCTGCTTCCGGTCACTTTGCCCATTGCTTACTCAGCTTTGGGGCTACTTTGCATACCCACGAGTGCGCTGTGTGTTTTGTCTTGCCTTGTTTCGGATATGGCTTTCCTGGCTGTCTCTCTCCTCATCTCTGCCTTCTTGGCCGTCTCTGTCTCTTTGTTTCCACCACACCACTCCGAGTCTCTCTTTAGTCGTCTTTCGTTCCCCCACCCCTTCTGTCTTAACCTTTCTCCCACAGCTTCTCTCCTTCCTCCTTTTCCTCCGTGTTTCTCTCCTTCCTTTCCTTTTCTTCTGCCTCTGTCTCTCCATTTGTCTCAGTTTCTGCTGTATCTCCCTGAGTTTTTCTCTCCTACCTTTTTTTTTTCTGTCACAGAAATGACTTTTCTCTCACCCCTCCCCCACAGCGCATGCACCTTTTTTCCGGGGCCTTAACACCCCCCCACCCATCCCACAAGTCCTTTTGTCTTCCCCTCCCTTCTCGATTATTATTAATGATAAAAGCTCAAACATCACATCAGTAATTTCTGAGTGAGTTTTGCAATGAAACTGGGGCCTTCTCAGCCCCTCCCGAGTCCCACAAATTTTACTTTTGTAATTTCACGCCTCTGGTTATCACCACGCTGCTCCGTCCCTCTCTGCCTCTCAGCTCTCCTCCCCTCCCCCCTCCCCCCCGGAGAGAGCACTTAAACTTGTTTTCATTCCCTTATTCTTTATTTTTTTAATGTCCACTCTCTCCGGAGTCAGTAATGTTCTTCCTCTCTTTCCTCTCCCATTTTCTGTTAATTCTGCGCCATCTGCCTTAGCATCTGTTAAAAATAAAATTTCCCTCACACAATGAGAGGCCTCCCTGCTCCTCCCCTCCCCCCGCAGCCCCCCAGGTTTGGTGCCGGGCCGTCAGATGCCACTTCCTCTCCTGGGATCCTCCCCCTCCCACCTGTCCCTAGTCTGATTTTCAGAGAAAAGACACAGCAACGGGCAAGCAGGCGGCAGGGAGGGAGGGGGCTGCCCAGGGGGCCTGGAGCTGGAGGGGCAGCTGTAGAGGGAGCTAGAACTAGGGGGTGCAGAGGATGGAACCAAGCTCCACCCACTTGCCTTCAGGACCCTGCCCAGGCTGGAGCTTTGAGCTGCTGAGACACAGCACCTGCACAGGTAGGTGACAACAGGTGGGGGAGAGGTTTGAGGAGACAGTCCCCGCTCCCCAGGGAAGGAGTCGCTGATGAATCCATCGCCCCTTTTCTGAAAACTAATGGTGGGGCATGAGGCTGGGGTGGTGGGGAGCAGTGAATATGGGGGATGGCAGGACACCCCCCAAATCCCAGTAGCTGGCCTCAGCTTGGGCTAGAGATGTTGCTAGACAAGGTGTCCTTAAGATCAGGTGCCAGGGCCCCCTTCCCATGTCTGCTGCAGGATTGTGTCCCCGCTACCCTGGACACAGCTTGGAGAAGGGAGAGGAAGGGAGTCAGCTAACCCCCATGCCCTGAAGACTTTAGGAGGCAGGACACTCTTGGGTTGAAACCAGTTTCCCATAGGGTCTAAAAGGAGGCTCAGGGTGTGTATGTTTGTGTGCCTGTGAGATTATGGCTTCCTGTCTCCAGTGATCTGTGTAGGTGTGTCTAGGAAGTGTGTGCATATGGACTGGGTTTTCACTGATTTTCTTTCTGTGTCACACAATGTCTGGCTACAGCTATTAAGTGTGGATGTATTGTGTGTGTTATGTTGGGTATGTAGCTATACCTCTCCACGGGATGGTGTATACCGCTGGCTATGTTGTGACTTTGTATCTCTGTGGGTATCTGTATAAATGATGTCTTCCAAAAAAAACCTATCTTCCTGTGTATGTGGCTGTGCACAGATGTTCGTTTCTTATCTTGGTGTGTTTGTATGTGAAAGTGTCACGTGCCTTGTGTGTCTGTGTATTTGTATGCTACATCTCGTTTGTGATGTTGGTGCCACTATTTCTCTGTGTGAAACCTCTTTCCCTTGTGATGGGGTGCTCTGAATGTGACCAATGGCAGTCAGGCACTTGTGTGTGTCTTGCTTTACTTCTCTGTCTCTGTGGGTGATCCTGTATGCCTGTCACTTGTGCACGTGTGTGTGCATGTGTGTGCTGCACGCTTCCTTTTACTCGGTGCCACACAAATTTGTGGGTACTGGAGATGGGCTTGGCTGTGCCTGAAATGGTTAGGACAAAGCATGAAGTTATGGTGGTGGATCCAGTAAGGTGGACTGAGAGAACAACATCCCAAGTGGGAAACTGAGGCAGCAGTGGGATGAAGAAAAAGCACAGGCTCTAACACCACACAGTTCCAAGTCTAATTCCTTTTCTTTCTTTTCTTTTTTTCTTTTTTTGAGATGGGGCCTCACTCTGTCACCCAGGCTGGAGTGCATTGGTGCACTCTCGGCTCATTGCAAACTCCACCTCCTGGGTTCAAGCAATTATCATGCCTCGGCCTCCCCAGTAACTGGGACTACAGGTGCACGCCACTACATCTGGCTAATTTTTGTATTTTTAGTAGAGACGGGGTTCCACCATATCGGTCAGGCTGGTCTGAAACTACTGACCTCAGGTGATCCACTGGCTTCCACCTCCCAAAGTGCTGGGATTACAGGCGTGAGTACCAGACCTGGCCCTTGAGTCTAATTCCTAGCTCTGCCCCTAACCAGGTCAGTGACAGCAAGTTACTTAAACTCATTGAGTCACAGTTTCCACGAGAATGAGAATGATCATATCAATGCCATAGAGTTGTGAAGATTAGAGACAAAAGATGTCATACAACTAGCCTACACCTAATAGCAATAAAATATTAATAACAAACCATTATTAAGTGCTTACAATTATATGTTGGCTTCCTTTACTCACATCCACTCTAGAAGGGTCTTTACTGTTTTAGAGATGAAGAAACTGAGGCACAGAACATAACCCAGATCAGACAGTTAGTAATGGCAGAGTACTTGCTCAGCAAATGATAGCTTTATTCGGAAAGTAAATGCTTCCAGCAACTCCTGCTAATATTATTCATGTGAATATTGAGGAGATGAGTGTGCATCAGACAGACAGCACTTTGTTTCCCCTTATAAAAGTGGTCTCTTTCCAGATCATCCTAAACCGTGCACCCCAGAGGAGCTGATGGCTCCTGGGACTGCTTTGGAGACTGCACAAAAGAGGGAGGCTGATGAGAAGGATATGTCCCCATGCTCCTGGCTGCCTCTTGCCAGGCTTGATCGACAGCAAAGATGCAGTAATCTCTCTCTGGCCCGAGGGGAGCAGCAACGTTTGTGAAACAGATTTTTACAAAATGTTTTGACCCTGCTCTCCCCTCCCCCCGCATCCCTGCCTGGCACCGTGTCACCTAATTAAATCAGCCTTCGCGGGCGTCTCCGCTCCCTGCTAATTGTGCCCTGGGCCGGCTTCCGGAGGAGGCTGCTCTCTCCATCCAAACACCGCCACCCGCTCCCAACCCCAACTCCCAAGGGCAGTGGAGGCTGAGTGTGTGTGTGTGTGTGTGTGCGCGCGCGCGCGCGTAAGGGAAGGGTTGCAGGCGGGATCTCCAGGGGGTCTCCTGAGGCTATTTCGGCGGTCCTCCCCCGCGGGCTATCCTTCAATTCAGGAAACTGAGGCACCGGCTCCAGATCTCCCCGACCCACCTTCTGCCCAAGGACCGGGGCCCAGATCTGAAATGACCTGGGGCCTCAGGGAGGCCAGCCAGAGCGTATCCGAGTAATTGTCTCCGCCAGACGCAGAGTCAGAGCAGGCGGCTCGGAAAATCCCGGGTTTCTTTCCCCCTCACCGGCTTCACCGGACCCGCAGTAAGCCGGGCGGTTTTATTTACACATCCCAGCTCGAGCGCGGGAGGAGGCTGGGCTGGCAGGGCTTGGGCCGCCTCCTCCTCTGTCCAAGGTGCTGAACGCACACAGGGCCGGGAGGCTTTTCTGCGTCTGCCGGCATCATAGCAATGACGAAAAATAATTACAGGCGGCGACTTTTATTGAACGATTATGTGAGCCAGGCAATGAACTAAGCGCTTCCAACCTCTGTAGGATTAATTCTCACTGCAACCCTAAGAAGAGAAGTTTTCCATTTTAAAGATGAGAAAACTGAGACTTAGGTTAAAAACTGGCATTGGGGATGGTCAAGAGAGACATTCACTTCATCGGTAGTGTCTGATTTCCTTTCTTTCTTTCTTTCTTTTTTTTTTTTTTACAACCAACAATATATTTATATATTACTTGTGCATTAAAAGTAAGTTTTTTTTTAAAGTGAATTTTTGAAACTGTGGAACATTCCTTTGGGCATATAACCCAGGTTCTTCAAAAGGAAAAGAGATTCACACACATTTTGAAAAGGGAAAGATAAAGATAAAAGCAATCATATACATCATTGGGTGGAACAAGTTTGGTTTCTTATTTGAACAAACCAAATATAAAATTTTTTTTAAAAAAAGGAAAATGTGAATATGAACTGGGTAATTGATGATATTAATGAATTCTTGCCAATTTTGTAGGTGTGGTAGTAGTATTGTGTTTATGGTTATTTGTTTGTTTTTTAAGTCTTTAATTGTCTTTTTTTTTTTTTTCTTAAAAAGAGCTGTTAAGTGACTTGCCCAAGGTTAAGAGCCTGTTTCTCAACTACTCTGACAGCCCCCTAGCAGATTTGAGCAAGTCTACAGTCTGGTGTGTTATGGGGGCCTGTCTACAGGTTTTTGTGACTGTCTCTGTGTGGGTTGGTATGGGGTATTATATCTTTATGATACATGAGACTGTGAGTAGCAAATTTTGAGTGCTAACTATATGCCAGCCTTTCTATAATGATATCTTACAGCATTTTAAACTCAGAACAAGGCTGGGAGGGAGGAATTATTATTCCAGTATTGCAGATGCAGGAACTAAGGCAGAGAAAGCAATTGCTTGTGGTCTTCCAGTTAGTAAGGGATGGAACTGGATCCCAGGTATTTTGACTCCACTTCCTAATGTTAATGCTAACTGATTAAGCCACAGTGGCCTTACAGCATGTGTAAGAAGTGTGCCTGAGTATGACTTCATCTAGTGGATGGAAGTGAGCAACTGTGTGTGTGATCACAGCAGGGACTCTCTTCCTGTGATGCACTGGGGTGGGAGATGCAGGGAATTACAGATCTGAGGAAGGAAGGTTGACTTAAAATAAACCAATTAGCCAGCCTCAGTGGCTCACACCTATAATCCCAGCACTTTGAGAGGCCAAGTCTGGTGGATCACAAAAGGCCAGGAGTTCGAGACCAGCCTGGCTAACATGGTGAAAACCTGTCTCTACAACAATGCAAAAGTTAGCTGGGTGTGGTGGCACACATCTGTAATCCTAGCTACTCAAGAGGCTAAGGTGGGAGAATCACTTGAACTCAGGAGATGGAGTTTGCAGTAGCTGAGATCCTACACTGCCCTGCAGCCTGGCCAACAGAGAGAGACTCTGTCTCAATAATAATAATAATAACAATGATAATAAAACAATCAATGGGAATGATCACATCCACTAAATATTTACATGAACTGAATAATTTACCTTGTGGCAAAATACAGCTAAATTTGCTTTTGAAGTTAGAATCGCCTTCTCTATAATGATCAAAGATTAACATCCATTGAGCAACCCCCAAGCTTCTGTATCCTTATTTGTAAAGATACATAGAAACCATGCACATGTAGTACAGTGTCTGGACAGAGTAAGGATTCAATAAAGAGTGACCTTTGTTATTGAGGGAAGAAGCATAATATAGTGCATGAAAACCAGAGCAGGGCATAATCTTGGCCTCAAAATTCACCAGCTGAGTGGCCTTGGGCAAGTGACTTAACTTCTCTGGACTTCACTTCCTTCTTCTGTGATAGGGAAATAATCATACTTTAAAAGTTAGTAAAACTTAAATGGGATAATATATAAGTTTTTAGCATAGTGCCTACCATATAGTAAGTGCCCAATAAGTGTTGGCAGTTGTTACTTTGTACCAGGTGTTTTACATATATTCTCTGTAAGCCTACAAGCTATTTGATATTCCTACTCAGGCTCTTTTTGTATTCCAAATGCATGCTTGCTCCACTCACCTGGCTGCCTGTCTTTCCAAGAGCAGCTTCCTTTATTGGAATGTTTCTGAGAGTCAGTGCAGACGGCTTGGCACAGGTGGGGCTGAAAGGAAGACCCAGAGGGAAGGACTTTGGCCATAGGAGAAAGAGCACTATTTTAGGAATTATGCGATTGGAGTTAACATCTTGAACTTGTCATTAACTGATTGTATGACTTTGGTAAAGTCACATTTTTCCTCTCAGAGGCTCAGCTATCCTACCTGTAAAATAAGGAGGGTAGACTAGATGAGCTATGATGATGTAAGATTCTCTGGGTAACTGCATGTGTTCAAGAGATTTGAGGAGAATGTGAAAGTATGACTGAGTTCTGCGGGACTGCGAGAGTGTATGAAAGAAGAGTGTTGGGTGGGTTGTAGGGTTGCGGGTATGGTTTCAACAACATAAATGACAACGACTGAAAGAAACTCATGACTACACTTCCTTAGGCTGAAGTATATCAGTGTGAGACTGCACAGGAGTGAATGTTGGGCCTGGGCACGTTTACGTAGGTGGGTGTGTGTAAGCATCAAATTCTGTGAATGGGCTGTGTGCAAGAATGTGGATGTAATGGTGCGAAAATTATAACAGTCGAGTTATGTGAGAAAAAGAGGGTATGGGTGTGGTTGTAAGGGAAGTACATGGGTTGTGGGATTCCATGTGAATGTGTGAGTGCAGAGGTGATACATGTGTGAGAGATACTAACAGGGAGAGGGGAGTAGGGGAGGGTTCTGCAGAGCAGGCACCCCAGACAGAAAGACCCTCACACATTTTACCCCTCCCCCCTTCCCTTCCCTTGTGGGGGCCTCTAGAGTGATCTATACTGCACTGTTTCCCCCACATAGTTCTATGCCTCCCAGTCATGGTATGGGGCACACCTTCTTGCTCTGTCACCCAGGCTGGAATGCAGTGGCACGATCTTAGCTCACTGCAACCTCTGCCTCCCAAGTTCAAGCAATTCTCCTGCCTTGGCCTCCTGAGTAGCTGGGATTACAGGCATGAACCACCATGCCTGGTTAATTTTTGTGTGTTTAGTAGAGGTGGGGTTTCGCCATGTTGGCCATGCTGGTCTCGAACTCCTGATCTCAAGTGATCCACTCACTTCTGCCTCCCAAAGTACGGGACCATAGGCATGAACCACCACGGCCAGCCCAGGGGCACCTTTTGAGGAAAATCAAAGTTAACACTTGAGGTCCCACTGTGGGCAAACCCAGTGCAGCCTCCCTTTCTATCTGCTCCCTAACAGCCTTGGCCAGGAGACTTCAGAGACAGTGGCAAGACTGACAATGAGAGAATATCCTTGGGGCTGGAGAGGCTGAAACAGACCTCATCCCTGCACTGAGGTGGCCAGAGAGGATTTGGTGGGAATATAACTCTTTTTTGAGAATTTTCGTGCAGGACTTCAGCTTATGAGACAGAGATTTGTGATTATACAGAGAACACAGACAGATATACAATCACACTAGGAAACAAGACTTTCCTAGACCTTCATAATCACAGATGTGTGCGCATGCACACACACATGCACACAGAGAGAGAGAGAGAGAGAGAGAGAGAGAGAGAGAGAGAAAGTGAGTGAGATGAGAGGTGGGGAACTGGTCTGAATGAGAGTTGTTATTGTTGTTGTTTTGCCTTTCAAGAAAATACCCATTCATTTAAGCCAAGGCTGTCCATTCTTTTGGCTTCCCTGGGACACATTGGAAGAAAACGAATTGTCTCAGGCCACATATAAAATACATTAACACTAATGATAGCTGATGAGCTAAATATATATATATATATATATATATATATATATATATATATGTAATGTTTTAAGAAAGCCTACAAATTTGTGTTGGGGCATATTCAAAGCCATCCTGGGCTGCATGTGGCCCACAGGCCACAGGTTGGACAAGCTTGATTTAAGCAAAGGATAAAGGACTAATAATATCCTCTTTGGATAGGAATATACAGAGGTACAACTTTTGGAGAAGGCATTTTGACAGCATGTGCCCAAATATAAAGTATCCTTGGTGCCCCTGTGTCCCTAAGAAGGGTTCCCTGTGTCCAGCCTGAATCCAGTAATTCCATTTCTAAGAATTTACGCTAAGGAGATAATTGTACAAGTGCAAGAAGATCTGTCTGCAAATACATTCATCTCAGGGTGTTTTAAATAGCGCAAAACTGTCTGGGCATGGTGGCTCATACATGTAATTCCAGCATTTTGGGAGATTGAGGCGGGTGGACCACCTGAGGTCAGGAATTCAAGACCGGCCTGGGCAACATGGTAAAATCCCATCTCTACTAAAAATACAAAAGTTGGCCAGGCATGGTGGCACACACCTATAATCCCAGCTACTAGGGAAGCCGAGGTATGAGAATTGTTTGAACCTGCGAAGTGGACATCACAGTGAAGTGAGATCTTGCCATTGCACTCCAGCCTGGACAACAGAGTGAGACTCCATCTCAATAATTTTTTTTAAAAGTGCAAAATTCCAGGTGCAGTGGCTCACACCTGTAATCCCAGCATTTTGGGAGGCTGAGGCAGGTGGATCACCTGAAGTTAGGAGTTTGAGACCAGCCTGACCAACATGGAGAAACACTGTCTCTACTAAAAATACAAAATTGGCTGGGCTTGGTGGCGCATGCCTGTAATCCCAGCTACTCAGGAGGCTGAGGCAGGAGAATCGCTTGAACCCAGGAGGCAGAGGTTGAGGTGAGCTGAGATTGCACCGCTGCACTCCAGCCTGGGCAACAAGAAAAAAAAACCATAAAACTGGGAACAACCCAAATGTTTGTCAACAGAAGACTGGCTCCGTACATAATGCAATGGAATATAACGCAACTACCAAAACACTCATATAGCTCTCTTTATTGAAATGGAATGGCGTTCATGCTATATTATTGATTAAAATGGTAGATTATGTAACAGAACATAGAGTTTGAGTCTGTTTATATTGCATACCTGTATTTATGTTTATTTAAAGGCAGAAATACGTGTCTGGTAGGAGGGTCACTAAAATAGCAAGACTGGTTCTGTGACTCTAGTGGGCTTTATTTCTGGCTTTCTTTATATTTTCTTTATAGTTTACAATTTTTACAATGATAATGTGTCTTTTTTTAAAGATAGAAAGCAAGCTGCTTTCTGTGTGCTATGCCCTCTCTGTGCCAGTCTCTGCTTGGCATAGACAGCACAGCAATGAACAAGGCAGCGGCCCCTTAGGAACTGCCCAGGATTACACCTCCACAGCAAAGGTGTTGGGAGTCACAGTGTCATTGATGGTGGCATCCCAAATGCCCTACAGCTACAAACTGTGTCCTCTTCCTCCTTCTGCTTGTCCCTTGCCTGTGTTCAAATGATCTGTGTTCATTTTTTGGAACCACAGTAAGAAGATGGGGATCACCTAGAGAACCTGTGGGCTTGGACATAGGGGAGGGGGGCAGCTGGGCAAGACCGAGTCAGCTTTGGAGACACCCTTTGGGGAAGAGAACCTAGGGCTGCTTCTGTCCTTGGTGCCCCTGTGTCCATAAGAAAGGTTCCCTGTGTCCAGCCTGAATCATTTTTTTACTTTCTTGGTGAAAACATCCTCCTGAAAGTGCCTGAAATCATTCTCCTCTGGGGACAAACCCCTTAAAACCTTGGGGCTGTAAGTGATCCTAGAAGCCATGGATTTCCTTGCCTTGGCTTGAACACCTCCAGGGCAGGAAACTCTGTCTTGAAGTAGATCTCTTCTGTTTCAGGCAACTTTAATGATTAGAAGGTTCTTTTCTTTCTTTCTTTCTCTCTCTCTTTCTTTCTTTCTTTCTTTCTTTCTTTCTCTTTCTTTCTTTCTTTCTTTCTCTCTCTCTCTCTCTCTCTTTCTTTCTTTCTTTTCTTTCTTTCTTTCTTTCTTTTGAGACAGAATCTCACTCTCTTACCCAGGCTGGAGTGCAATGGCAAGATCTTGGTTCACTGCAACCTCCGTCTCCTGGGTTCAAGTGATTCTCCTGCCTCAGCCTCCCAAGTAGCTGAGATTACAGGCAAGCACCACCATGACTGGCTAATTTTTGCATTTTTAGCAGAGACAGGGTTTCACCACATTGGTCAGGCTGGTCTCAAACTCCTGACCTCGTGATCTGCCTGCCTTAGCCTCCCAAAGTGCTGGGATTACAGACGTGAGCCACCGTGCCTGGCCTAACAAAGTTATTTCTTAAGAAAAGAGCTCAGGCCAGGCAAGGTGTCTCACACCTGTAATCTCAGCACTTTGGGAGGCCGAGGTGGTGCATGGCTTGAGTCCAGGAATTCAAGACTAGCCTGGGTGACATGGCGAAACCTCATCACCTACAAAAAATAGAAAAATTAGCTGGGCATGGTAGTGTGTGCCTATAGTCCCAGCTATTCAGGAGACTGAGGTGGGAGGATCCCTTTAGCCTGGGAGACGGAGGTTGCCGTGAGTCAAGATCATGCCAGTGCATTCAGTCTGGGTGACAGAGCGAGATCCTGACTCAGAAAAATAAAGGAAAAGAGCTCGAATCTGATTCCTGGAAGGTGCCTGTTCCCTATCCCTGCAAAGGAGACATTCTTCATGGATGGTTGTTGTTACTATGGGCTGACTGTTTCTGTCTCCCCCAAATTCACAAGTTGTACATGCCGCTGACCCTCATGTCCATGGCCACAATCTTGGGCTTCTCAGACTTGCATTCTGCACCTTGTTATGTGGTTGATTACCTGGAGTATGTCTTTCTCACCAGACTGGACTATTCCCTGAGGATAGGGTCTACATCTTATTTTTGTACCCCTAGCACCAGCCGGAGGCGTGACACCTAGTAGACATGGAAGAAACAGTTGAATGAATGTGGAGATGTTGAAGAGGGGGTGCATGACCTTTGTGAAAGCCAAATTTGCCTTTTGTCAAAGTCAGTTCTAGAATGGGAGGTGGAAGGGAGAGAGGCATTCAACTTCATTTAATCTCAATGCTAGGATGGTTGTGTGGCCTCGGGCAAGTTACTGGGCATCTTAGAGCCTTAGTTTCCTATTTATGAAGTGAGGTACATGATGATATTTGTCCCACACGGTTGTAATAACAAATCAAATGTAGCAACTAGTGAGAAGTGCCTGATACAGTGCCTGCCACATATTAAGTACCATTGCTATGGCTGTTGCTTTTTTTGTTTTGGAAGGGGGGTGGAGAACACATGGATTATTATTATTATTTAGTAGTTCATTTCTATACCTGGTAAAAACTCTTCCCCATCCTTCAAGGCTCCAGCTCGAATGCCACGTCCCAAATGCCCAGACATCCTCAGGAAGTCGCTCTCCACTCCCCTGCTGAATAGACAGCACCGTGTGTGCTTCCGTTTCAGCACCCGCCAGGAACTGCCATCATTTGTAGACATCAGTCCCCTCCTCGACAGTGAACTCCAGGAAGGCAAGGGTCGTCTGGTAGTCTCAATCTCCCTTTGCCTGCAGTAGCTCTGACATGTGGGAGAGGTTCAAAAATGTTGGGTGAATTTAGGGGAACTTCAGAGCTCCTTGAAATCTGAAAATGTACTGGAAATGGATGAATATGCGATAAAAATGGCCATTCTTCAAAGCACTGACTTGTCAATGGATTTCATGGGTGTCAGGGCCTAAAATATAATGTTTAAGTGATGCCACAATCTCAATATATTTAGGGCATCCTTCCCTATTTTTTAAGAAAGAAAGGGGCCAGGCTCAGCAGCTCATGCCTGTAATCCCAACACTTTGGAAGGCTGAGTTAGGCAGATCACCTGAGGTCAGGAGTTTGAGACCAGCCTGGCCCATGCGACAAAACCCTGTCTCTACTAAAACATTTTTTAAAAAATTAGCTGGGTGTGGTGGTGCATGTCTGTGATCCCAGCTACTTGGGAGGCTGAGACAGGAGACTCACTTGAATCTGGGGGGTGGAGGTTGCAGTGAGCCCTGGGCAACAGAGTGAGACTCTGTCAAAAAAAAAGGAAGGAAGGAAGGAAGGAAGGAAGGAAGGAAATTAGTCTGATGTTTGTCTGGAGATACCATTACCATAAAGGGGAGAGGTGTTCTCCTCTTCCCCTTCTTCCTCTCTCCTGCCTCACATGGTCCCTCTAGAGATTCCCTAGACAGGGTTATTGGCCAATATTGCTCTGTTCTGGTCAAGGCATGCTATAAGTATGCTATTGTAAGGGCTAGCCTGGAACACTGTTTCCTCTGTCAGGCTAGCCCATTGATGTTAATTTACCTGAAGTGTGGCTTAACGGGAGTAAAAGTAGGAGGGGTGGGCAAAACGACTCCCACACTTGGAGAAAGCTGTGATCAGGATCCTGTTTCCCATGCACTAGTGCACCCACCCGTGGCCTTTGTGCACAGGTATTCCCTGTGGATTCAGCAGAATGTTAATAACAACTAACACTTTATAACAAGACTTGTCACTTGTACTGCACCGAACGGTTTCTCAGATCACTTTTACATAGTCTCATTACTTCAGCTAATCCTCAGGGAGTGAGGTATGTGGGGCAGATATTATTTCAGCTTTGGAAATGGGGAAACTGAGGCTCAGAGGACTTGCCCATGGCCACCCAATTAATTAAGTCAGAGCTGAGAGGTGAACTCACGTCTCAGGATGGAACGAACCTGGGCACTGGCACGTGTAGGTGTGTTACCTGCACATGCCTGAGGTAGGTTTTTAAATTTTTTTAAAGATGGGATCTTGCTATGTTGCCCAGACTGGTCTTGAACTCCTGGCTCAGGTGACCTCCCAGAGTGCTGGGATTACAGGTTCCGAGCCGCCGCCCCGGCCCTGAGGGAGCATTTGGAGGCAGAGGCTCTGTAAGGGCTGAGGCTGAGCTGTCCCCGGCCTGAACTAGAGCCTCACAATTAGGCCTTTTCTTGTGGCCCCATGCGGCTGATCTTGGCGACCCCACCCAGGCCCCCGCCTCCCCATCGCTCTCCGGGAATGCTGGGCTGCCCCTTCTGGGCAGAGGGGCGAGGCAGGGAGCCGGGGCGGCGTCATCGAGTGGGCCGGCGCCCACAGGTGCGAGGAAGGCTCGCCGCCCGCCCATCCTCCGGGCCCGCAGACGGAGGCTCCGGCCGCCCGCGACCGCCCCCTGGTGGACGTCGGCGTGGCGGGCGCGGCGCGGTCACCGGCCCCGGCAGAGGCGGCGGTTCTCGTGGCTCTGGCCCGCCTCCCCACCGCCTCCCCCGCTCCCTCCACTTTGGGGATAATTTAACATGTTTCACACTAACTTTCCCGTAATGGCCGCGGAGCCTCTGGAAACGCAGCCTCCCCGCTTTATCGGCGGCCGCGCTAATGGTTATCTCGCAGCCGTGCCCCCGGCGATCCTGCCAGGAGTAAATAGAAGCTGACACAGTCATTTGCTTAAATCTTCTCCACACTTTTGCCGCATTTCCCTCCAGAGGATACCCCTGAAACAACAATTATTTGAAATGTCACGCGTTTCTGCCCCTGGGCTACCAACAAATGAACATTAAATCTATTAACAGCAAAAAAAATTAAGTGTTTACTTTTCAGAAGGTGTGAGGGGCCTGAGTCAGGGAGGGGCCTGGGGAGAGTCAGGGACAGGGACAGGGACAGAGGGAGAGTCAGGGACAGAGGGAGAGACAGGGACGGAGACAGGGACAGAGGCAGACACAGGGACAGGGGCAGGAACAGAGACAGGGACAGAGGGAAAGAGACCGAGACAGGGACAGAGGAGAGACACTGATAGGGGCACCAGAGGCAGAAAGGGAGGCAGATGCCAGACAGACTGCTTGGAGCAGGTGTACAGGGCCCCAGGAAAGGGGAGGGACAGGCAGACAGGGATATATCCATAGATATATAGATACATATCCCTATCTGTCTCTCAGACTTAGAGAGACGTGTGTATATATATATACACATGCATGTATGTAGAGTCCAAAGACACACAGAACAAGACAAAGCAGAAATTGAGACCCAAAAACAGACCCTGTGGAAAAACAGTCTCCGAGAGAGAAGGGAGGAGGCCAAGGGAGGAGGCCAAGGCAGATGCCCAGAGTATGAGACACCAGGAAAGGCAGAAAGAGGCACCCCCGCCACACCCATCAATGGCAGCCCTCCTACCCCACATTTTTCAAAAGTGAAGTTAAAACCAGAACCCACAGCACGCTCTGCTAACGGCGCTCTCCAGCTTAGGCCTCACTCCTGCAGCCTGGTTTCCTTTGGACCTTTGGAGGGCTTGCCTGGTCAGCCTATCCAGGATGGGGCGGTCTCGTGCCGCTCACCATTTGTCTAGCAGCAAAATGGGTGAAAGACGTGGAGACCTGGAAGCAGGAGATTTGGGGGACAGCAGAGCAGGTGTCGCAGCAAAGCAGATAGGCCACTGCTGGCCTCCCAGCGTCGAGGCCCCATGACCATGCTGGCCCCCACTGTGGCTCAGTTTCTCCATCTGCACAGTGGGAAGCAGGTCCCTGAACCCCCGCTGGTGACCCGAGTGAGCCTGAAGTGTTCTAACAGGTTCAGGGGTTCAGTTGTCCCCCCATGGGTCCGTGT
The DNA here is from genome assembly GCF_009761245.1 of Sapajus apella. NCBI lineage: Eukaryota > Metazoa > Chordata > Mammalia > Primates > Cebidae > Sapajus > Sapajus apella. Next base: position 4,208,579 of record NW_022436953.1, on the reverse strand, counting down.
GACAGTGGAGAGAAGTCGCGCCTGGTCCTGTGGAAGGATCAGGGTGTGAACTTGTGCTTTGGGTCCCACAGGTCAGTGCCTCACACATGCAGGTGTCTGTGGCCACAGAGCACCCCCAGTGGGGAATGGCCCGGGGCAGGGCAGGAAGCTCTCTGGTCATGGAGGGCCATGCCTGCCACCAGAAACAGGGTTCAGTGAAGGGTCTTTGAAGGGTTTGGGTGAGAGGGTCAGAGAAAGGATCCTGGAAGAGGAAGGACAGCTGGAGGAGCCAGTGGGTGGGTGGGGCTGCATGAGGGGCCTGTGTGAGCTGTTCTCACCTCCTGACTCCTCCTCCCTTGGCGTCTCCCCCGCCAGGGCAGAGGACATTTTCTGTGACATTTCCAGTTGAAATACAAATGGGTTGAATTTCATGGTGTGAAGTGGAGGGCTCTCTGGGTCCTGGGTCAGGCGCCTCTGGATCCCTCTCTCGCCCCCTCCTGAGGATGGCATGTCCCAGCTGGGGCTGCTCCACCAGGACCTTCATCATGTGCTGCTGGGTACGAACACTGGCTCCGTACACTCCATGTACCAATAACTCATGTTCAAACACAACAGCAAGGCTGTGACTTTGCTCTCACACAACTGCTTTGAATGTGCACAGTTTAGCCTCATATGAACCCACACTCTGAACTCTCCATGCAAGCACACTCATGTGCACACACAGACGTGCACGTTCCACATTCAAACACAGCCTTGCGCACCCAGACACACATCCAAGGTCTCTTTCCCCCGTCCTCCATCCTAGCCATGCCACCCCAATCCTCTCACTCCAAAGAGGAATGGCAAAGGGGACGTGTGGCTGGGTCACTGAGGCTGTGTCCCTGTCTGTATGTAAAGTTGTATATGTGTGCCTGTGTGTGTGACTGACAAAGAAAATATGCATGTATTTCTGAGTCTTTGAATGTGGACTGTTGCCACATACAAGAAGACTCTGTGTGTGTGTGTGTGTGTGTGTGTGTGTGTGTTGGAGGGCTGTGTGTGTCAGTTGGAGGGGTGTGTGTGTGTGTTGGAGGGTTGTGTGCCCCGGTGGTTGTGTGTGACTGAGAGTGTGTGGTGGGGGGGTGGGGGGGTGAGTGCTATTTAAATAAAAAAGAAAGGAAGTGAATCAGGGTCGTTTCCATTTTAATTGTAAAACAGATAAGCACTAAACACTTTGAAAAAGTAAATGACTTGAGAATAATTACTCTCTATTACCCAGCGTCCCAGGGGGGCAGTTGGAGGAGCCCAGATGGCTACAAAAATGGGATTTAGCAGAAAATTGAAGACATTATTCACCGTAACACATTATCAATTACCTTCATATCAATTACAATAACCTTACATTAGCGAGGGGCCCCGAGACCCTCAAGCCCTGAGACTGTGGAATCACTGCAGCCCCGTGGGGGAGGGGTGGGAGGAAGGGTAAGAGGCTGGGAGGGGACTGGGAGGGTCCTGCCTCCTGCTCTGTCCTGGAAAGGCTGCCGGCTCAGGCCTCACGCCCCTTTCCAGGTCTGCACTCCCCAAATTCCTCCCAGCCCCAGCACCCTGGGCTGGGGGTCACGTGGAGGATGGTGTCTGGGAGTAGGAGGTGAGCTGAGGAGGTGAAGGGCACGAAGGCGAGAGACGGACAGAGAGAGGCTGAGACCAGGAGGTGGAGGTGATGAGAGGCTGAGCAGGAGGGAAATGAAGGGATGGAGAAAATAGGGGGGTCTAGATGGGCCCAAGAAATCTGAGAGGCTGAAGAACAAGGGGAACAAGGTAATTAAAAGTCACCTTTTAGAAATTCTGCCTTTACTCTGTGGTCACTTCCCAAGCCACCCGCCCTCATTCCCTGCCCGATCCTCCTAAGCATTTGGGCTTTCTAGCCTTTCACGTCTCCCATCCCCCCAGCGCCACCCACTTAGTTTCTTTGTGATTCTCTCCTCTCACTCCAGATTCTCTCCGATAAAGAGGATGAGGGGCCCCTCATGAGAATGGGCTGCCTGTCACCTGCAGTAGGAACCTCAGAAGCAAGAAAAAAGGAAGAACTTCCTTGAGGAACACTCTTACAATGAATCCACGTGTCTGGGCTGTGACAGTCTGTGGGGAAAGGAGCCCGAAGGCTCAGAAAAGGCAGGTCTGGGATAGAGTGAGAACGAAGAGTGCGCTGATTCCAACCCTCACTGCTCCCTGCTCCCCCAGCCCCCACCAGCACACATGCCACCCTTCACTGGCTTGTGGGAAACCAGCCAAGCCAGGCTCCAGATCTATCCTGCCCAATAAGGTAGCCACTAGCCACGTGTGACTACTAAGCACTTGAAATGTGGCTAATCCAAATGGAGATGTGCTGTAAATGAAAAAATACACACATTTTTTTCTTTTTTTTTTTTTTTTTTTTTTTTTTTTTAGACAGTCTGGCTCTGTCGGCCAAGCTGGAGTGCAGTGGCACAATCTCAGCTCACTGCAACCTCTGCCTCCCGGGTTCAAGCGATTCTCCTGCCTCAGCCTCCTGAATAGCTAGGATTACAGGTCCACACCACTACGCCTGGCTAATTTTTGTATTTTTAGTAGAGACAAGGTTGCACCATGTTTGTCAGGCTTGTCTTGAATGCCTGACCTCGTGATCCACCTGACTCAGCCTCCCAAAGTGCTGGGATTACAGGTGTGAGCCACTGTGCCTGGCCATACACACCAATTTTTAAAGACTTATTATGAAAGATGTAAAATGTCAGCCAGGTGCGGTGGCTCACACCTATAATCCCAGCACTTTGAGAGTCCGAGGCGGGCGGATCACCTGAAGTCAGGAGTTTGAGACCAGCCTGACCGACATGGTGAAACCCCATCTCTACTAAACATACCAAAAAAATTAGCTGGATATGGTGATGGGCGCCTGTAGTCCCAGCTACTCAGGAGGCTGAGACAGGAGAATTGCTTGAACTCGGGAGGCGGAGGTTGCAGTGAGCCGAGATCGTGCCACTGCACTCCAGCCTGGGCGACAGAGCAAGATTCCGTCTCAGAAAAAAAAAGAAAGAAAGAAAAAAGAAAAATTCAAAATGTTGTGTTAATTCTTTACAAAATATTGATTACATTGTTAAGATGATATTAACTTGGCTATATTGGTTTAAATAAAATATCTTATTAAAATTAAGCTGGGGCTAGGTATGGTGGCTCACACCTGCAATCTCAGCACTTTAGGAGGCCCAGGCAGGAGAATTGCTTGAGCCTAGAGTTCAAGACCAGCCTGGGCAACATAGCAAGACCCCATCTGTAAAACAAATTTTTTTAATTAGCTGGGCATTGTGCATGCCTACAGTCCCAGCTACTCTGGAAGCTGAGGTGGGAGGATCGCTTGAGCCCAGGAGATTGAGGCTACAGTGAGCCATGATTGTGCCACTGCACTTCAGCCTGGGTAACAGCAAGACTTGTCCCTAAAAACAAAACAAAACAAAACAAGATAAGCTGGCTTTATGGTCAACTGGTTACTCTGGAGGCTGAGGTGGGAGAATTACAGAATTGCTTGAGTGTAGGAGTTCAAAGATGCAGTGCACCATGATTGCACTTGTAAATAGCTACTGCATTCCAGCCTGGGCATTATAGCAAGACCCCATCTCTAAAAGAAAACATAAAAAATACAATTTTTTTTTTGAGACAGTCTCACTGTGTTGCCCAGGCTGGAATGTAGTGGGACAGTTTTGGCTGACTGCAACCTCTGTCTCCTGGGTTCAAGTGATTCTCATGCCTCAACCTCCCGAGTAGCTGGAATTACAGACATACACCATCACGCCTTGTCTAATTTTCATATTTTTAGTATAGATGGGGTTTCATCATGTTGTCCAGGCTGGTTTCGAACTGCTGACCTCAAGTGATCTGCCCACCTCGGCCTCCCAGAGTGCTGGGATTACAGGTGTGAGCCACCGTACCCGCCCACTAAATACATTTTTTAAAAATAGGCCGGATGCGGTGGCTCCTACCTGTAATCCCAGCACTTTGGGAGGCCCAGGCAGGACTGTTTGGGCCCAGGAGTTCAAGACCATGTGGGGTACAAAGCAAGACCCCATCTCTAGAATAAATAAATAGCTTTTTATTTGTTTGTCTTGAGATGGAGTCTTGCTCTGTCACCCAGGCTGGAGTGCAGTGGTGCCATCTTAGCTCACTGCAACATCTGCCTCCCAGGGTTCAAGCAATTCTCCTGCCTCAGCCTCCCAAGTAGCTGGGACTACAGGTGCGTGCCACCACACCTGGCTAATTTTTGTATTTTTAGTAGAAATGGGGTTTCACCATGTTGGCCAGGATGATCTCCATCTCCTGACCTCGTGATCCACCCGCCTTGGCCTCCCAAAGTGCTGGGATTACAGGCCTGAGCCTGGCCTAAGTAAATAGTTTTACCTATGCTTTTTTTTACCTTTTTAGAAAGAAATATAGTCACTATAAAATTTTGAATTGCATATGTGGCTCATGCTTATTTCTATTGGACAGTGCTGGGCCAAAGCATCTGGGAAGGAAAGGGTTAAAGGGAGGAGGAAATTCTGGGTGTTCTCCCTAGGATTCACCCTCAATGGGGTCCTAGTTTTCCACTTCAGAGAAAGGAACACCCCAAGGACCAGCCCTTCTGAGATGGAGCTGAGGTAGGAACTCCAAGACCTGCCCGTTCTTTGTCCTCTCCTGAAACCCAGCCCCAGATGTCAGCCACCCAGCCCAGGATGCTCCTGGACACGGAAGCCCAGGACAAACAGTCACAGCTTCCCACATAGGCTCTTCCCCACCCAATGCCCGTCCCCCAACATATGCACGCAGATTTTCTATCCTCACAAACTCACTTACACATTCCCAGTTCTCCCACAGGGCATGCATGCACACACATTTCCTGCTCATTGGCACAATCTCACATTCCACAGGCCCGACACGTGCACTCACACTGTCTGCCCTGTGACATCTTCATGTAGCTACACATGCATTCACACATCCATGTGGACACAGTCTTCCCAACCTACACACAGAGCAGAGTAAGGAGGGCAGGCCGGGCAAAGTTGTCAACTTGATTCATGGAGTGTGTTTGTGTCCAGAGGAGTGAGAGCTAATAGTGCCCCCCCTCCCCCAGGCTGGGCCCAGAGGACTAATTGTCAGTAATGAGCTAAAAGGAGCTCAGAGCTGGCCTCGGGCACCGGATGAAGATGTTTCCAGAGACCAGCCAGAATCTGTCCTGCTGTTTTGTTGATAGAAAATCCTTCTCCCCTGGTGTCCCCCTCTGTCTCTGTCTCCCCTCCTGTGGCTCCCTCCAGTTCCCACAGCCTCTGAGGGGTCCAGCCATACCCCACCCACAGCCTCTCCCATCAGCCTCTCTGCCTCCTTCTCCCAGTTGTCCCACCCCATCGTGGCATTTGCCCTCCAATCTGCCCCCTTCTCTTCTCTCTTGTGGGGACCTCATTGCTGAGCAGTCAGATTCCCAGTGGCGCGATCCAGGGCTAATGGGGAAGGTTGCAAGTAGGTTGATTGTAATTGGATCTAAGAAAGATCTTTCTAGTAAGGAGATCTGCCCAGTAATAGAATGGGACAGGGCCAAGCTGCCCACCATGGATACAGTCAAGCAGCGCCCATTGAGGATGCTGCAGAAAAGACTGCCCCACTGGAAAGGTAGGTGCACAGGATAATCCAGGGACCTCTTCCAGGGATGATTATAGTTACTTATAAATTATTAATATCAACTTCACTAGTATTTTTTTTTTTTGAGGCGCTGTTTCACTCATGTTACCCAGGCTGGAGTGCAATGGCGCGATCTCGGCTCACCGCAACCTCCGCCTCCTGGGTTCAGGCAATTCTCCTGCCTCAGCCTCCTGAGTAGCTGGGATTACAGGCACGCGCCACCATGCCCAGCTAATTTTTTGTAGTTTTAGTAGAGACGGGGTTTCACCATGTTGACCAGGATGGTCTCGATCTCTTGACCTCGTGATCCACCCGCCTCGGCCTCCCAAAGTGCTGGGATTACAGGCTTGAGCCACCGCGCCCGGCCAACTTCACTAGTATTAATTATTACAGCTACCATAGATTAAACACCTATCAAATGCCAGGTACTTTACATTTTTAGTTATCTCTCTTCACCCTCACAAAACCCCTGCGAGGTAGACATTATCATCATTATCCTCATTTTACAGAGGCGTAAACTGAGGCTACGAGAGGTCACAGTAAATGGTGAGGTCACATGGCTAGTCAGGCACAGAGCTGGAATGTGAACCTAGTCCGTCTGACTATAATGCCTACGTCACTTCCACTGAAACTCATTCATTCATTCTCTCAACAAACATCCATTCATCAGATCTAGATCCTGTGATGTTGCAAGTAGACTGAAAGGGACAGGCATCCTTAAACTAAAAGGAATCTGGGGGGTGGTGTGGTAGTGGGAGCATGTCTCCGTTTAGAATTGGAAGAAGAAGAATCCCCCCCCAGAAGCTCCCTCCGCCTTCCCTAGGTGATTGTATGCGTCTGGTGTACACACTTACTAGTGTGTGTCTACAGGGCAGGCATATCTGCGTGTACGTGAAAATCCACATGGGGACACTCAAAGAGCCAGCAGCTCTAGGGGAAAGTATGGGAGTACCATAACCTAGTGTCCCAGCTTGGTGGTTAGTGGAGCACATGTGTTTCTGGGGAAGCCCACTCCCTGCTTTTGGCACATTTGAGTCATTCAGTGAGGGCCAGGCCCAGGCCAGAGGGACTCTGGGGGCAGCAGGATCTGAGGTCCTGTATGTAGTCTTCAATTCCCCTTTCTCCACCCTCACCCCTACAGCAGGGGTGGGCAGAGGGGAGGGAAGGAAGGAGAGAAAAGTAGGGGCAGTGACCAGTGTGGGAGAGGGCAGGGGTAGCACCCGGAGATTTGGAAGCTGTTTATGATGCAAATACGTGTAAAAGCTTTGCATTGTCTCCCCTGAGAAAGAAGCCTAAAATTGAAGTCTAATTATAATGAATGATTGTTAATGAGTTGTCTAAACATAATAGATGGAAAGAATTAAACACCCAGAAGAAACAGGGTTTCATTAACGCACAATAAAGAAACCACAAGTGGGGTGAGCAGAGCCCTCCCCTGTCATGGAAAACATCGTCTCTTTCCCTTTCTGGGCCTGGCAGATGGAAGCAGGGCCAGGCCACCAAAACTGGAAAGCTTGGGATCTTTAGGTGACCCTGAATGCTCACGGCACTCTCTACAAGGGTGGGCACTGCCTGGACCCATACCTGTTTGGGTGTACCTCTGCATGGGTGCCCACTTTAGGCATGCTCTCTGCAGCCTCTAAGAGTTTGGTCATAGCAAGTGGGTGCGGATGTGATTATGTCTGTTTCTACAGTGGGCTCCAGTCAATGCTGGCATGTGAAATCTTGGAAGGGCAAGCCCCTTCCAGGTCAAGAGCAGCCTCTGGGCTTTGGTGGTCCTGCCCCTGCACCTAGGCAACCTGGGAGGAAAAACATCTAAGAGAGGACACATACACCTATATACACATATGTGTACAGTTCTGAAGGTCACACTCACTTGAACTCAGAAAGCCAGAGGAGAAAGTACACTAGAGATCATCTAGTCTGAACCAGACCACTGAATGCAGATGAGGCTCCTGAGGCCCAGAGAGGGAAGGTGTCAAGTCCAAGGGCACACAGCTCAGAGCCAGACTGCATACAAGTCCAGTTTGCTCTAGTTTTTAGAATGGCCATTTCTCACACAAGCATGGTTTGGAGTAAGGCCACAAAGACTAAGATGCTGATCTACATACACACATAGCATATACAGGCAACAACAGGCCCCAGACTCTCCTGGGTAAGGCATGAACATTTGGGGGTTCCTGGGGAGGCAACAGAAGTCAGACTTCTGTAGGGAGAGGCTGGGCAATGCCAAGTGGTCCCAGGGTGGCACAATGTGCAGGAGCACACAAAGCATGGGCTGATGCAGGGCAGAACCTGAGAGCTGGAGAGAAGCGGGCTTTGATTGACAGGTTAATGAAGCGCTTTATACTGGTGGTGTAACTGCAGAGGCAGGCTATGAGCAGGCTCGCACACACATACCCACACACAAACATACACACCCTGACACACAAGCGACACCTAGCAGGGCAGGCAGCAAGCTAGCCAACCTCCTGAGTGGCCTCCCCACACCCAGCAGGATGCCCTCTCTACGCTGCCACCCCTTACTTCCCAGGGTTCTTGTGGGTTTGATGTAATCATGGAGTCACATTGATTTAGTTTAGGACGTGCATGCATGAGGAGGTGGGGGAACCAAAGGTACCTGGTCCTCTGTGCTCCCGGTTGGGGTGACCTCCTCCACGGAGGGATAAGGATAAGACTCCCTCCAACAATGAGCCCAAACACACAGGCCCACTCCTTGCTGGGGATGGGGGTGGCGTGAGCATGGGAGTCATTCCGGATGGGCATGCAGGTCTTCAGCCCATCTTGTCTAGACCCACCCCAGGCAGGGCAGCCTAAGCTCCCCACACCTTCGCCCTTCTTATGACCCCGCCCCCCTTGGAGCCAACACTGATTGGCTGCCATGCAGGCAGTGCCGGCCAACCAGCCCCAGCAGCGCCAGGAAAAGTTAATTTGGAGTTCTGGTCTCCTCCCAGGATGCATTTGGGCGGCCGCCCATAATGAGATGCATAATTGCGGAGGCCTGCCAACAAAAGCAGGCTGGATTTAATTGAGTCAACGCAAGGCCATTAATAATCTGACGGCAGTCCTCCCCCACCCCCACCCCACCCCCGCCCGCCATCATCCAATGCTTTGCAGCCCCCAATTTACTGGGCTGCCATCCCGGGCTGGTCTCCTGTTCCAGGGAAGCAGGTCTGACCATTCCCCAGCCCGGCCCTATGCACAGAGGTTGAGTGGAGAACCCAAACTCCCCTAGAATATCTCACCGTAAATCTGCCCATCTCATAACCAAGAGCACGTACCTTGGTCCACACCTGTACCCAGCCAAACCCTTTTCCCATTCAGTCATTACACAAAGACATCCTAAGCCTTACCATGTGCCAGGCACTGAGCTTGGATCTGGGGAATACAGCAGTCAACACAGATACGGCCAACCCCTTGGAGTTTAGTGTCACCATCAGCTGTCTTGTTACACCTTTTCATGCTCCTGACACTCATACCTGACCCTACATGCCCATATCCACACCCACAACTCCACACACCAGCCCTCACACCCCATCTCTACTTATCATAAGAAGGCAAAGGTGTGGGGAGCATAGGCTGCCCCGCCTGGGGTGGGTCTAGACAAGATGTGCTGAAGACCTGCACGTCCATCCGGAATGACTCCCATGCCCAAGCCACCCCCATCCCCAGCAAGGAGCCAGCCTGGGTGTTCGGGCTCTACTTGCCTGCTGCCTATACCTGTCCTCATGCCCTTCCCCACACCTGTCCCTTTTGACTCGTTCAGATCCTACCCACAATATACCTCTTCCCATATTCCTGTCCTCAGCGTCTATTCTCCATACATGTCCCCAGAACCTGCCTGACCTCATATGCACAATTCCCATAGAGAACCCTGTCCACATCCCCTCCCCACCTCGGCTTCCCTCCAGGGAGCTCATAGGGGGAAGGGATGGGCTTTCAGGGACCCTGCCAGGCCTGCTTCACTGGTGTCCCCTCCCTGCCATCCCCAGCCCCCTACCCCTGCAACCCTCCTGATCCCCTTCCTCAGCCCATTTCCCCTCACAGGCCCCCAAACCTCATCCACACTCTCCAAGTGGGCGGATCTTCTCGAGCTTAGCCTGCATCTGTATAATGGGGAGAACATTTGTAACGGCCTCATGGGCTTGCTGAAATGATGATTGTATGAGATAATGCAGGTCATCGGCTTAGCACAGAGCCTGGCGTGCCTGAGCACCCCCCCCCCCCAGTGTTAGCTGTTGACTTTAGCAGGGAGGAAATAATGGGTAAACTCCCAACACCAGGCTCCGGACAGTCTAAACCTCTCAGTGACCTTCAGGATGATCTGTTTTTCATAAGATTTGTTTGAGAAGGGCATGGCCCGGCCCGTGATTGAAACTCAAAGGGAAGGAAAAGACCTCCCGGGAAGGCGTGCCTGTTTGTGTTCTACCTATCCCATACCCATATACCTGTTTGTCCACTATTCCCCTGGGGAAGTGGAGAGACCCAGACCTCGCATTCCTCAAAGTGTGTCTGGAGTGTGTGGAAGAAGGGAACCAGTCAACATTCTTCCACCCATTGCCTCCCTTCAGTAAATCTCTCCTAAGGTGCAGACGGGTTAATCTGGCTTTGGAATGGGGTGTGGGTAGGCTCTTGGGGGTCTAGGAGCCGAAATTTCTTAAGGAGAGGAAGCGGGCTCCCCTTCCCATAGATTCCTCCGTTTCCTCTGGAAAGTCAAGGAGTCAGAGGAAGATGAGAAAAAGGCCACCTCTTAGGGAGAGGAGGCGTACAGGAGAGCAGAATGTAATCCCCATACTCCCACCGGCCCCTCTAACCTCCCTGGTTGGAGGCAGGGGGCGTCTGGGCGTGGACGCTAGGGAAAGGGAGGTACCCTCCGTCCCACTCCCTGAGCCTCTCCTTCCAAACCGGAGTCGGGCCGGCGGGCTTCCGGGAGGAGGTGTCAGGGCTGCGTTCTCTGAGGCCGACAGGCGGGCGCGCGCGGGCAAGCGACTCCTCTGAGAATCCCCGTCACCGCCGAAATCGCCGAAATTGGCTGCAACTAGTAAAGATGCCAGGAATTTGCACCTTGCTCTGTGACCTAAAGCAAAAATGACATGAACATTGACAAATTTGACAAGGAAATTTGTGCAAAAAACAACTTCTATTTGGCTAGCCAAGCAGCAAATATGCCGGATGATACGCTTTATTAAGCAATCCATTTCTCAGCAATAGCGGCGCCATCTGCAAAGGTTACCGCGCATCAGGCTCGGCACAGAATTTCATCTGCGTCTGCAGTCGGGGCCGCACGCGGACACATTTTTCATGTACATGCGATTCCGGATGCAAATAGAATCCGTGATGAAGGAGGTGACCTTCCGGGCGGAGCCGCGCGCGCTAAAGTCACGCGCAGGCCCGCGGGGAGCGGGCGGGGCAGGAGAGCGTGAGGCACTGCGTGGGCCTGGGACTGAGGCTAGACCGCCAGGGGATGAGGGAGGGGTCAGAAGCGCGGGTCGTTGGAGGAGAGATCACAGATCTTTGAGTCTTTTCGCTGGAGGTCTGGAAGGAATTTAGGAGGGCATTGGCCCAACCTTCTCACAGATGTGGAAACTGAGGCCTAGCATGGGAAAAGGTCTTGGTCAAGGTCATACAGGTTAGTAATGGTGGGACTGAAGCTAGGCCCGGGTACCTTGACTCTCAGTCCAGCCAGCATCGAGGAGGCAGAGTGCAGTGATTGAGTATATCTGGATTCATTGTTTCATTACTGCTAACTGCACAAGTTTGAGCAAATCAATAAAGCTCTCTGTGCCTTGGTTTCCTGTTCTGTGAAATGGAGCTATGCTATTGCCCACCTCATAGACTAGTTATGAGGACTGAGTTAATATGCATAATAATAATATCATTATAATAGCCCAGCACTTTGGGAGGCTGAGGTGGGTGGATCACCTGAGGTCAGGAGTTCGAGACCAGCCTGGCCAACATAGTGAAACCCCATTTCTACTAAAAATACAAAAAAAAATAGCTGGAGGGCCGGGCGCGGTGGCTCAAGCCTGTAATCCCAGCACTTTGGGAGGCCGAGGCGGGTGGATCACAAGGTCAAGAGATCGAGACCATCCTGGTCAACATGGTGAAACCCCGTCTCTACTAAAAATACAAAAAATTAGCTGGGCATGGTGGCGCGTGCCTGTAATCCCAGCTACTCAGGAGGCTGAGGCAGGAGAATTGCCTGAACCCAGGAGGCGGAGGTTGCGGTGAGCCGAGATCGCGCCA
>NW_022436953.1:4189901-4196596 GCF_009761245.1 Sapajus apella | reverse complement strand
GAGAATTGCTTGAACCTGGGAGGCAGAGGTTGCAGTGAGCCAAGATCGTGCTATTGCACTCCAGCCTGGGCAACATGAGCGAAACTTCGTCTCAAATAATAATAATGCTCAGCTGGGCATGGTGGCTCATACCTGTGATCCCAGCACTTTGGGAGGCTGAGGCTGGAGGATCACTTGAGGTCAGGAGTTTGAGACCATCCTGGCCAACATGGCGAAACCCCATCTCTACTAAAAATACAAAAATTAGCTGGGCATGGTGACACATGCCTGTAATCCCAGCTACTCAGGAGGCTGAGGCATGAGAATCGCTTGAACATAGGAGAGGGAGGCTGCAGTGAGCAAAGAGCGCACCACTGCACTCCAGCCTGGGCGACAGAGCAAGGCTGTTTCAAAAAAAAAAAAAAAATGTAGAATGTGCTTAAACAGTGCCTTGTTCTGGAGTTAGTCCAGGCCCTCTTCAAGGTAATCTTATGAAAAACAGATAATCCAAAAGCTGACTTGTAAGGGGAAGGCACTGAATGGAAAGCTCTTATGGGGGCAGAATGGGTGCATGTGGGGAGAAATGGGTGAGTCACAATGGGGTGGTGGCAGATGCCTTATATCTCTCACAGGGAAGTCCCCTGCTCCCTTCTCTGTTCCCTCTACTCTTTATATTACCCCATTTTATAACCACCCCCCAATGAAAAGAAATAAATTGCATCTTTATTTCTTACTCCCAGCCCTGTTCAGTTATTCACATCTACTCCAATTTGGCTTGTGGTCCATTGGGACCCCAAGATCTGTCTGTCTTTCATGATTCCCCATCATGCTTGTGCTCTCAGTTATTGCTCATTCTTTTTGGTTTTCTATCGAGTGAGCAGTCACTCAGGGAGGAGCTGTGCTTCTCACTGATAAAGCCACTGCAGTGATGAAGTCCCCTTCTACCACCATGAGTGACCTAACCCCCACATCCTTGGTAACAATTTCTGATTTCAGATAAAATTCTACTTCTTTCACTGGTCTACATTACTCACTCTCATGATTTCCCTTTTCCCTAAAGTCGCTCCACTCCCTTCCCAACTAAGACTAGTGCACTGATGGTACGTATAGAAATTATGGTGTTAATTTTACTCTCTGGTTATCCCCACCCCCACCATCCCAGCTGAGGGTCCCTCTCTACAGTTTTTAAAACTCCTGGGGAGGGTTCAAGCACCAGGCCCCCCCCCTCCCCAACCCAGTGTTTTTGGAATGGACAAGGTTTACTGCTCACCAGGTCTGGTTCCCCTGTGCCTCTCACACCCTGTCTCCCCACCATCCTCTCCATATATTTTCAAACTCACAGCACTCCCCTCAAGGACCATAACTGTGGGGAAGGTTTGGAGTGTGTTAGGCCTGGCCTTCAAGGTAGGCTTCCAAGCCTAGCAACACTGTGATCTTAAGTCAATCACTTAATGTCTCCCAACTTCACTTTTCTCATCTGCATAATGGGGGATATTGATAATAACAACCTCTAAGATTGTTGGAAGGATTCCATGACATAAAATATGATAAATCAATCATTAAATAAATGAATTTCTCCTTCCATTTCCATTTGGATTCCCCTACTCTCCGTGGCTGCCCAATCTCTCCATCCCTTTGCTACCCTCCACCCCATGAGTGTTTTTCTTCCAAAGGGGCAGGTTTTCAACCAGATGAAGATGCAATTCTGCCCCCAAGTCATCACCCTGGGACTCAGCCTGGATTATGGAACAGAAGTCAGAGCTATGTTTGTTGGTTTGTTTAACCTTCATTGAGCACCTACAAAGTGCTAGCTGAGATGAGCTCTCATCTATTCCCACCTCCACCTCCGAAGTAGCTGCAGGCGCAGTCAGCGACGCAGGGAGGTGGTACTGGAGTGCCCTACCCCCTCCAAGGACCCTCAAGCATGGCAGCTTAGGTCTTGACCATGGTAAGAGATGATGGGGTGGGAAACCACCAGAAAATATTCTAGAGGTAGAAGGAGAGCCATCCGCTCCTAGCTCTCCTGCGGTCCTTCCTTCTCCATGTTCTCCCTCCCAAACCTCCCCCCACCACTGCCTCTTGAGGTCGCGTCCAGCTCGAGGATTCCTTGACTGCCCTATGCAGCAGTTTCTAGGGTCAGAGAACTGCAAGCCCACCTCGGAGACGAGTGCAGGAGGAGGTGCCCGCAGGGCAAAACAGCCCTTCTGCGGCACCTCTTAGGTAGGGAACCCTGAACCCCCGCCCCAGCACCCTGGAGTTGGAGGCCGGTGGGGGCGGGGCCTTGGGCGAGGGGCGGGGCCACGGCTCTGCCGGCCCCTTCGCCCGCGCCGCGGTGCCCCGCCCTCCGCGGCCCTCGCCCGCTGGCCCGCCCCTTCCCCCGGCCCGGGCACGCTACAGTAATCCAGAATGTGTATTTCTGCAGATGATTAAATCAATACAATCCTGACAGGACTTGTTGGAACATGCTTCTTTATTTTGCGCAATTCCTTCCCCGCGTCGCCGGCATTTATCACCCGCTCGGCTGTCAGCGCCGAGATTGTGCGGGGCGAGGGCGGGGCGGGGTGGGGGAGGGGCACGCCGGGGGTTGGGGGGTGCCCAGGGCCCTCAGGCGGGCGGAGCGGATCCGCTGCCACCCTGCACCCACCCACGAATAAACTTAGGGGTCGGGCTGCGCCCCCACCCAAGCACTGCCCGCGCCAGTCTCCCTCTGTCCGGGTGGATGGGGGCGGGGGACAGTGAGACCTAGGATAGGGCCGGGAGGCAGAGGAGGCCGCAGAGGCCGGAGGCCAAGGGCGCAACCACACACCCCTTTACACCCCGAGCCCCCACCGAGATCACAGCCCCAGAGAACGAGCCTCCCGCGATGCCTCTCACCCTCCTCTGACCTTGGTCCCTGCAGCTGGGAACCCTTGGAGATGGAATGAGGGAGAGGGGAATAAGGTTCCACTGAGCTGGGGACAGGTGGACCTCAGCCCTCAGGCCAGGGAGAGAAGAATGGGGGTTTGAGGCCGGAAGAGAAGGAAGAGGGTGAAGAAGAGGAGGGGGAAGCGGAGGACAACTCCGAGAAAGCAGGGGAGGAGGGAGGGGAGCAGAGGAGGGAAGAGGAAGGCTGAAGGGCGAGGAAGAGGAGGAGGGGAGGCAGGCGAGGAGGAGGACGGGGAGGAAGGCTCGGAGGCGGTGGCGGCCGGTGACAGGTGCCTCGCGGTGGCGGCCCTCGGCAGACGTGATTGCTGCGGTGGCTGCGCGCCGGAGCGTGACTTTACAACTAATCCTGTTTGTAAGTTATTATTTATCTTCAGGAAAGTTTGTCAAACTTGGGCTTTGATTTTTCGCCCTGATTTCCCTCTTGTGGCGCGCTCTCGCACGCGCTCCCATATAATTTATGACTGCCTCTGGTCCTGATGACAGATTATTAAAAGTAGAATTAGTTTTTCGCGCAGAATTTTTCCACTGGGAATTGGGAAGGCAGCGCTCTCCGCGGAAGGTCTCCGGCGAGGTCTCCATTACTAATAGAAGTTTTTTGATGGGGTGAGGAGACTAATGATTTGAATTTACTGTGGCAGCAGTCACGTGGGCGGGAAGGCATCAGCCGAAGAGACAAGAGGTTAACTTTCTCCCTGTGGAGAGGTTTATTGGATTGTTTAGCAGCAGAAGGATAATGTTTTTGTCATAGACTGCTGGTGCCGCGCTGCAGTGCGGTGGCCGCCAGCGCCGGGAGAGGGGAGAGGGGAGAGAGGGGGAGACGGGGAGCCGAGGAGACCGCGAGAGGCGGACAGACGGACCGACGCAGCTCGGGCGAGCCAGGGAGCTGCAGGGGCACTCGCATAGAGACACAGCGAGGCGGGGGAGGGCAATCGAGGCAGAAGGACTCCAGAGAGACCGAGACGCAGAGTGACAGACAGACAAGAGCCCCAAGAAACAAGGCAGAGAGAAAGAGGGGAGGGCTGGGGGAGTGACAGCCCGGGGGCAGAACCACAGCGCGACAGGAAGGAGTGCAGGGGCGGGAGGGCCGCTCCCAGCTCCCAGGAACAAGAGAGAAGGCCCGGGTGGATGACGGGGGCCTGGGGGCGACCAGGGCCGCCGTCAAGCCCCGGAGTCGGGGGGCGATGGTGACCCCAGGGCCGGGCTGCTTCCACCCGGGCTATCTGCCTGGGTTTCTGAAAGGCGCAGGCCGCACCAGCGTTCCCAGCGCGGCAGGAGTGGGCCAGGCGGGACCCGCGGGAGGGGGCTGGGAGGGTGGGAGCGCGGCGACGGCGGCGGCGGCGCGTTCACCTGGCCGTGCGCTCGGAACTTGTACTCCCAGCATGCCTCGACAACATGGGAACCGGAGGGGAGTCGCTGCGCAGCTGAGAGCCTCGGCTTAATCTTATGCACCATTAAGCACTCAGCAGCAAGCCCGTCCTGTTCATATACATCATCCACGCTTAATAAACATAATGATGACATAAGATGTAATTCTAGATGAATTTTCATTTTATAGGGAAATGGAGAATTCCTGTAGAAGGGGAAAAAAGTAAATTATCTGGGAAGTGCAAAATAAATGATGTTGCTCCCAGAGATGAATAGAGGTGTTAGAGGGAGAGAGGGAGAGAAGGAGGAAGGAGGGAGGGAGGGGAGAGAGAGAAAGAGAGACAGAGACAAGGAGAGATAGAGTCACACAGGGAGATCGAGACGGGGCCCAGAACGCCACGCGAGTGTTGGGGGTGGGGCGGGCTGCGGCGACGTGGGGGAGGAACCCGGAGGGCTGGAGGCTGCCGGCGTCTGGGTGGGAGCCGTGGGGGTCCGGGGCTGGTGTTTGGCGGAGGGGTCGAGGGCTGGGGGCTGCAGCGGCCCGGGCCGGGGCGAGGGTGACGGTGACGGACGGGGCCGGGCCGGGCGGCTCATTCATCAAGGGAAGGATCAGGGGCCCGCGGAGTCACTTACGGGCGGAAATTGAATTCTGATGAAAGCGCGGAGAGGCGAGGGCGGGGGAGCGAGGACCAGGCTGGGGCCGAGTTCCCAGACTTGCTAAGGGGGAGGGGGAAGGGCCCACAGAGACTTTCCAGCTTGAAGTCCACGCCTCCTTCCTGTCTGGAACCCACCTGACCCCAACCCGCCCGCCCAGGCACCTCGCTGGGCTATCCTGCCCAGCTTGAGAAAGTGGTGAGGCCTGAGGGTGTATCTCCAAATCTAGTCGGAGCCCGCTCCCCGTGGATTTTGACTGCCAGGTGCCCTGGTCTGACCAGGGAATGGGTGTGGGACAGGGGATGAGGTCAGAAGGATGAAGGGGGCTGTTCAGTGAGAGAATTAGAGGGAAGTTGGGAGGGCAAGAATGGTTAATGGAGATTTGGTGGTGGGACTTCAAAGAGCCACGGAGGGGAGGGGCAGCTACATGGAGAGGGTGAAAAAGGGTCAGGGTAGTTAATGGGGGAAGCCAATGAGAGAGTCTTGGGGACTAAAGGGACATGGTGGAGGGTCGGGTGAAGGGCTTGGGGAGTGCCTGATGGGAGGAACAGTGAAGCTGCTATGGAAAGCTGGCCCAGGAGAGGAGAAGTGGGGGTGTCAGCATATTAACTGCAGAGACTTCCCCTGTTAAGAGGGAAGAACCTTGTGAATGAGAACAGCAGCCTGGATAACACTGACAGGCGGCCCTGGCTAGATGATGGGGAAACCCCAGGACAGCATAGGGCAGAGTCAGTTCCATCCAGAGTCTCCCCCTGTGAATGCGGACCTCTTAACTGGCGGGAAGACTCCAAGCTTCTCCTGATAAGGGAATGAGGTGGACAGTTTCTGCTGCCCCAGGCAGAGGAAGGAGATAAAGACAGGAGCCATGGAGTTCCCCCTGGTGTTAGTTTCCACAGGACCAATTTCTGGGCTCCCTCTTTTCCTTAGCGTCTCTCCTGTTCAGCTTCTGGGGGCACAAACACCCTGTTTATGCTGGGCTGGGTGAGGGAGAGAGATTCCAAACAGAAGCCTGCGCGCTAGCACATGTGTCCAAACCCAATTGTCCTAACTCTCCACATGCTTTGCAGTCCGCCATCAACTGGTCCAAGAAGTCTTTGCCAGCCACTCCCTCCCCTCACTCAGGGGTACTCAAAGCCTGGTGCCCAAAGAGAATGGAGCCAGTGGGTCTGATCTGCAGCAGGTAAAGAAAAGGGGCAAGAAATTGCAGTTGCAGAGGCAGAGAAACCATGCTCCAGGAGTCACTGTGCTGCTGGTAGTCATGGTGAGGTCCAGAATGAAAGCCTCAGAGAAAATGGCATTGAATCTGGCATGATGGACCTTGGGACCCCAACCCGAAGAAAATGGGATGAGGTGAGGCTAATGGTGGCATCTGAGGTAGAAGAGAGAGCATGAACAAAAGAGAGAACCGTCTCATGTTTCTATTTGCTTAGATGGGGCTCAGGAGGGGTATAGAGGGACTGGGAGAGGCATCACCGAGAATCAAAGCCAGAAGAGTAGGTTGAGGGGGAAGGTGGTGAGTGTTGAAGGTGGTGGAATTGGTGGAGGAGATGGGAATGATGGAGGTTGTTCGAGTGGGGAAAGTGGTGGAATTGGTAGAGGTGGTGGTATTGGTGGAGGTGGTGGGAGTAGTGGGAATGGTGGATGTGGTGGGAGTGGTGAAGGTGGTGGGAGTGGTGGGAGTGGTGAAGGTGGTGGGAGTGGTGGGAGTGCTGGAGGTGGTGGGAGTGCTGGAGGTGGTGGGAGTTGTGGGAGTGGTGGAGGTAGGTGGTGGG